>NC_081407.1:841012582-841312582 GCF_030272615.1 Cryptomeria japonica | reverse complement strand
CATATGCACATGTACCTAATCAATTGAGAAGAAAATTAGACAACAAAGGAGAAAAATGCATATTTGTGGGATATAGTAATGAATCCAAGGCATACAAGCTATATAATCCAATCAGCAAGAAGGTAATAATCAGCAGGGATGTTCAATTTGTAGAAGATGAAGCATGGGATGGAACCATGGATAAAACCATTAATATTGTAGCCACTTTACCACAAGAAGAAAATGAAAATGATATAGCAGCAGGCAGTCTTCCAAATGTCAGTCCTCCTACACCCATTCAAGGACAACAAGGTAGTCAAGCAACACCATCATCAAGTGTAAGAACAACGTCACATATGCAAACAAACACTCAAGCAAATAGGCAGCAAACACCATCAACAATAGGGATTTTTAGTGCAGGGACAGCAAGTCCACATTCCACAGGGTCTACATCAAGTGACATGTCAAATCCTACATTGGCAAGCTTAAGAAGACAAAAAATCAAAAGTTTAAGAGAGATTTATGAGCAAAATGAAAGTGGAAACAATGAAGGACAGACTTCTCTTTTTGCTTTATATTCACATGTAGATGATCCAATTCATTTTGAAGAAGCAATTAAAGAAGAAAAATGGATGCTTGCAATGGATGAAGAAATAGATTCTATTGAAAAGAATCAAACATGGGAGTTGGTGAATCTTCCACAAGGAAAAGAGGTGATTGGAGTGAAATGGGTTTACAAAACCAAATTGAATGCAAATGGTGATGTCCAAAAACATAAGGCAAGGTTAGTAGCAAAGGGTTACTCTCAACAACCCGGAATAGACTACAATGAGACATTTGCACCGGTTGCTCGTATGGACACTGTAAGAACAATATTGGCCATAGCAGCTCAAAACAAATGGGCAGTATATCAAATGGACGTGAAATCAGCTTTCTTGAATGGCATTTTAGAAGAAGAAGTCTATGTGGAACAGCCACCTGGTTATGAGACTTTGGGTCATGAAAACAAGGTTTACAAGCTCAAGAAGGCTCTTTATGGACTCAAACAAGCCCCAAGGGCATGGTATAGCAGAATTGACTCTTATCTTTTACAAAATGGATTCAATAGGTGCAGCAGTGAGCCTACTTTATACACCAAAATGAATGAGCAAGGTGAGATCATAATTGTTTGCTTATATGTTGATGACTTAGTATTCACGGGTGATCTATCAATTGACAAGTTCAAATCAAATATGAAGAAAGAATTTGAGATGACTGATTTGGGTTTAATGAAGTATTTTCTTGGCATTGAGGTGAATCAAAATGAAAATGGTATATTCATCTCTCAAACAAAATATGCAAATGACATTTTGAAGAGGTTTAATATGATGAATTGCAAATCAGCCCCAACACCAATTGTGACAGGTTTGAAATTGAGTAAAGATGACAAAGGAACTGAGGTAAATCCAACTTTGTATAAAAAACTTGTTGGAAGCCTCATGTATTTAACAGCAACAAGGCCAGACATTATGTATGGTGTAAGTTTGATTTCAAGGTTCATGGAGTCTCCAAAAGTTTCACATTGGCAAGCTAGTAAAAGAATTTTGAGATATGTGAGTGGAACCAAGAATTATGGGATCCAATATTCAAGTTCAAAAGAGTTCAAACTCATAGGATACACGGATAGTGATAGTGCTGGAAGCATTGATGATAGGAAGAGCACTTCCGGCTATGTCTTTCATTTTGGAACGGGTGTAGTTTCATGGTCTTCAAAGAAACAACCAATTGTTACTCTTTCATCAGCTGAAGCAGAGTATGTAGCAGCCACAAGTGCATCATGTCAAGCAGTTTGGATGAGAAGAGTTTTGAAAGATCTCAAACAAGAACAAGAGGAGGCAACAAAGATCTACTGTGACAACAATTCAGCCATAGCATTGTCAAAGAATCCAGTATTCCACAAGAGAAGCAAACATATTGACACTAGATATCATTTCATTAGAGAACTAATCAACAATGGAGAAATCTTTTTGGAATTTTGCAGGTCTCAAGATCAATGTGCAGATATCTTCACCAAGGCATTGGGAAAAGAAAGTTTTGTCTATCAAAGAGATCGATTGGGCATCATAGATGGTAGCAATTGTGATTAAGGGGGAGTGTTAGAATTTAATCCCAATTGCAGGGAACTTTAATGCATCCGTATACTCCTCCTGCAAGCTCAACTACTCCTCTCTCTTCTCGCCTCCATTTTTAGGACAGTTTTTGAATTTGTTTTGATGGCATATCTTGATCAAATCCTTCTCTGCACGGTAGCTGCTAAGTCAGCATTAAATATATTTAATTTGTTTTTGTTTTCCCTCCCATACGATGGAAGCTTATCAAAGCATTAAGACAGAGATATATGTAAAAAAAAAGGGCATCGCACGGGTAAGAAAAACAGGGCAGAACAGAGAGAACAGAGAGCAGAATCAGAACAGGGGTTTACATTTTTTATGTCTAAGAAACTATTTGAAGAGCTCAAGCTCTGTCTTATTTGTATGGTTTGATATTTGAATGAATGAAGAGAAGGACTGGTTATTTGAATGTTTTTTGTCTCTTGTTTTCAGAGCAGATTAACTTTAGATTTGTTCTAGTATTTTCTGTTTCTGTTTTGCCCTTCTCTGTTTGTTCATCTCTGCCTCCAGAACCAGCACTTACAATGAAATTGCATTCCTACTGTGTGAAATTAGTATTCCTTGATATATCTATAAGTGTCCTCACTCATTGAAAAATTTGAGAGTTTGACCTGAACGATTCTCATTGCAACCACAATCACAATTATCAGAAAGAGGCAAGTCGGTTTTTCTTTGCAGCTCTCAATAAACATTTTTCACCACTTTCGAATTTGCAATAGTATAGAGTACAATCAATAAACATTTGACAGTCAATCATTCAATAAAATGAATGAAATCTCAAGTTTTTTTTAACAACTATTGGCTACAATAGACAAGAACACGGATAACAGTTGATAAAACCATATTAATGGTTTGACTGAATTTCGGTACTCTGGGTGTCTGCAATTGAAAATTCAAATTGGGTGTCTGCTTAGATGCCGATTTTCCTGCTGGTGGATCAGATTTTCTGAGATTTTTGCAGCAAGTAACTTCTAGAACATTCCCTGCGCAATTAGCACATGATTCCAACTTCTCCACAGCCGATTTTAAGTGATTTTGCATGACTTCTTTGTTGTTGATGTCTGCCATAAGAATTTTATGTCGAGCGGAGACATGAACAATAAATATCGAATTCAGCGAGAGAAGCGCTGCTACGAATTTGATAAGCTGTGATTTCCCCATGCTTTAGAGCTTTTGTTAACTGGGAAACGTCAGTTAACAAGTAAAATATATGAGCAGAAGCAATAGCAGAATGGATAGGGTTAGAGACAGAATGCAAAAGCGGGTGAACATACAAATTGAGATGCTCATATTTATAAAGATTCAGTTAGAACCGTTCAACGTAGCGAAAATGTAGTGAAAGTTCAGAGATGACCGTTCAAAGATAGAAAGCGTGTGGAAGAGTACGCAGCTTTTAATTTAAACCATTCAAATGGTTACTTGTTTTATTTGCTTAGTTCGTCAACAGACCTAGTCACTAAGAATATCCCCATTCTAATGGTAGATTGACATTGACTTGAGTCTACAACATTTAAATAAACGGATTATGATTGACATTTCAAATTTATTAAATTACAAGCTAAAATTATCATAAATAAGGGAATAAATAATTGGCTATGTACATAAAATAGTAAATTTGAATTCTACAATTTACAAACATAAATTGTTTAATGTATGATATTACTATGAGGGTTCAACTGTGTAGTTTTTGAGTCAAACTCATTGACCCATGTTTCATGAGTAGTGGTTCACAAGAACCCATCTCTCATGAGAATGAATGGTCCACTTAGCACCCACTGCATCTAGGTGATGCTCACAGGGGTGAAGCATTGGGACTTCTTGGGAGGTCACCCATCCCAGTACTACTCCAACTCAAGCGCACTTAACCACAGAGTTCCATCCAAGGTTAAACCCACTTAGCTTGCAACCCCATTTGCAATACCTTTAGCATGTTTTCTGCCTTATGAACCATTCATTATAGAGCCCCTTTAGCTCATCAATTGATAAGTAGGAGGTATTTTCCACAGCAAGTCAAACTATGATATTGCTATCAAGGTTCAACTGTGTAGTTTTTGAGTCAAACTCATTGAGCCATGTTTCATGAGTAGTGGCTCACAAGAACCCATCTCTGAGAATGAATGGTCCACTTAGCACTCATTGCATCTAGGTGATACTCATAGGGGTGAAGCATTGGGACTTCTCGGGAGGTCACCCATCTCAGTACTACTCCAACTCAAGCGTGATTAACCACAGAGTTCCCTCAAAGGTTAAACTCACTTAGCTTGCAACCCCATTTGCAAAACCTTCAACAAGTTTTGTGCCTTATGAACCACTCATTATAGAGCCCCATTAGCTCATCAATTGATAAGTAGGAGGTATTTTCCACAGCAAGTAAAACTATGATATTGCTCTCAAGGTTCAACTATGTAGTTTTTTAGTCAAACTCAATGACCCATGTTTCATGAGTAGTGTTTCACAAGAACCCATCTCTAATGAGAATGAATGGTCCACTTAGCACTCATTGCATCTAGGTGATGCCTACATGGGTGAAGCATTGGGACTTCCCGAGAGGTCACCCTATTGGCAATTGACACTCATTGGATTCATTTTGTTGTCATTGATGGCAACACATTCAGATAGAAGGCAACAAGACTTGATGGAAGTCACAAACTGGCACTAGGAGGCATATACCGGTAGATACAAGCACTGGAAGCATTCAGGGCTACACCGGCACCGGCATCAGTACTTCAAGAAGCCGACATCAAGGAAGATTTATTTTGTAAATCATTTTGTAATTATTGTTGAGGCCGACATTGAATATCTTTTGTAAATGCATTGTAAGCCAACATAAGGCATATCATATGTAATAGGTATATAAGTCAATCTGCTAGGTCAATTTAATATACATAGAGAAGATGGTATCATGATGGTATAGAGATAGACATATAGCAGAACTGTGAGATGCCAAATATATGTATGGAGATCATTTTTGTATGCGAACATTGTATCATGCAATGATCTATAGATAGCTAGGAAAGCACTCTTGGAGGAGAAGCAATACCGATAATAGTTCAAGACTGTGAACCAGTACAGAGCAGAACCAGAACCGGAATTCTATCTGGCATAGCAGATACATTGTTGAGTTCATTTTCAATAATTTACTTTAGCAAAAAGCTTGCAGTTAGTGAGGCTCTTTAGTGATGAGTAGTATGCTCTAAGTAGTATGCCTTCCTACAAGTGCAAACCCATGTTTATGCAATATCTTTTCATATGGCCAGTGGACTGATATTGTGGGTCACAAATCTCATCGTGATTTTTCCTCATTGAGGTTTTCCACATATAAATTATGTGTGCTATGGTGTTCATTTATGTGGATGGTTTATTTGCTTCTTGTTATATGCTTATATTTATTTACCGCTACATACATGCATGGTTTAGAAAGTTAAATATTGTTGATTCCAGCAGAACACTGATTCACCCCCCTCTCAGTGTTCTCATATCCCAACAATTGGTATCAGAGCTTGGTTCCTTGGAAGAATTTTAACACCTTGAGGAAGATACTGAAACTGGAATCTTTGAATATGTCTATGGAAAGGCAACTTGAGATAGCTCTTGGGGATTATGATGTTGAAAGGATGAAGAACTTGAAATCACAAGAAGAACTGAATTCTGCAAATGAATTCATTCTTATCCTACAAGAAAGGTTGTCATTTGCTCAAGCCAAGAGGAAAGAACGTTTGCAACAACTGGATGATGAGGAGAAGAATGCTCTTAAGGAACAATGTCAAAAACTAAGTCAAGCAAATATGCTCATGAAGAATGAAATGCAAGATCTGACCATGAGGTTATCAAAAGATATTGAGGACATAAAGAAGAAGGAAGATAGTCTTACTTTATCCTTGAAGAATAAATTTGATGAATGTAGAAGATTGACTCATGAGAATAATCTATTGAGAACTGATTTGGCACACTCCTGGAACAGTGAACAAGAACTTGAAAGGCAAATAACTACTCTTAGAGATGATCTGACTACTACAAGTGAATATAAAGAAAAGTTTAGGATCAGTGCTACAAAATTGGATGACTTACTGAAAAGACAAAGACAGATTGATGATTCTAGAGGACTTGGATTTGTACAAGGTGAAAGCTCCAGTATTGCTAATAAAGATCAGACAACTGGTATGCAGAACTCATCCGAATAGAGGAAACCGGTAAGACAATCTAATTCTTATAAATTCAATGGTAGATGCTTTGTTTGCAATAAATTTGGGTATATGGCTAAACAATGTAGAAATAAGGCAAATCAAAACTACAATTATGTTCCTGGTCAATGCACAAACTGCAAGAAATGTGGTCATAAATTAGAGGACTACAGAATGAATGTTAAATGTCATGCATGTGGAAAGTTTGGACATTTTTCTGATCATTGTAGGTCAAGAAATAATAATAATACTGGATATGTCAAGGCAATTCAGAAGAACAATATTACATGTTATGCATGCAACAAAATAGGTCATATTGCTAAGTATTGCAGAAGCAAGACTCAACCAGCTAATAATGATAAAGATAATGAGAAAGGGAAGCAGAAGGTAAATGAAATACAACAAGATCATACCAAGAGATGGGTTAGAAAATCTGAAGAACAAAGTGGAGATGGATCTATACTGGCAAATCCACCGGTAGAACAAAGTATTCCTCCACCGGCAGAAAATTCCACTGATAACTGAGGCTTAAGCCTTAGGGGTTGGCAAAGTCACTGCTAAATATTGCATATTACCCCGGAAGAGATCTAAGGAGATCTGGAAAGAGATATGGAGAATTGTGTTTATCATCGATGAAGGTTACACCGGCACTCAACTGTGAAACCAGCATCTGTAGGGTTGTTGGTGAAGCATTAATGATAGAAAATTAGGGTTTTATTCACTGATAAAAGAAGCTAAGTGAATTCATTTTCACTCACCGAGAATTCAAGCAATCAGAGAAAAGTAAAGGCGAACTAAGAGTGAGCAAGCATTGAGAGAGGATTTTGAGCAGTTATCTGAAGCACTCAAATCATCCACCGGCATTCACTCAGGTATTTTTTGACATGGCATCTAGATCTTTTGCTCCTACTTTTATTGCAAATCCAACAATCGTCGAAGTTAAGGATAGGTTAAGGCTAGTCTTTAAGGAGGTTCCCAAAATTATGAAGAACAAAGACTTTGTGGGAGCATTTTCTAGGGTTCCTGAAGGAGTAATGTATGTTGAAGATGTGAGGGAATACATCCACTGCACTCTTGAGGATCTGTGCACCTAAGACATAAAAATCTTGTATCAATCAGTGATACTGGGAAACACCGGAAAGATCAATCCAGAATTTAAGGCAATTGAGGATCTAAGATTAACCGATATTTTGTATTTACCGGAATTCAAGGATGAAGTTATCAGATATGTCCTGAGAAAGGTTCATAATGAATTTATATGATTAGACAGACCCTACATGATCACAAAGGAAGCTATACAAGCTGTCACCGGCTTACCTAGGGCTGAATAAGAACCTAGTAAGAAAATCTCCAATACAAAGGCTCAAAAACTCACTAGTTCCACACCACATAACAAATTAATGAGGATTAGCACAATAACCGACTCGGACATAAAATTTGCAAGCATGATCATAGGATATAAGGTAACTCAATCCAACAGATTAAAATTTATTGCAAGTTCAAGCATTCATGTCACATATCAAATATTGAGAAATAATGTGAAGTATGACTTATGTGAATGGATGAGGAGTGAGTTAATGTTAAACCTTAAAAAGATCAAAGGAACCAAGAAAGGAACATTCAGATATGGAAACTTAATTGTCTGTTTGATGATTTATTTCCTGAATGAGCTACCTGGTTTAGGAAAGAAGCAATGGGCTCATGACATACCGGTAGGTATGCAAATCAAAATGGCTATCTTCGGTCTTGGTACCGATAGGTATGAAAAGCTTTGGGGTTACTTCAAGACATTTCAGGAGAATATGAGGCAAAGGGAAAGAATCTCTAAGAACATTGTGGAGAAGTACTCCACTGACATATGTTTCATTGTGAAAACTGATGAAACACTCATGGAAGCAGTTGAACCTAGGCAAATCTGGATCACCGAGATTGGATATGAGGTAGATGATAGTATTTTTGAGCTTTATGCAAAGATGTTATTAGATGCCTCATTGGATGACAAAACAGAGCACTTCGGTATAGCAGGAGAAAAGTCTCTTGAAGTGAAAATAGGTTTCAATAGAAAAAGGAGAGAGAACAAAATTGATAAAATATCTTCATATGTGCAAAATGTGATTTACGAAATAGATACTCAGCTAGGTTCCCAATCTAAATAGGCAGTCAAACCGGTAGAGGTTGCTATTGAAGAAGTGAAGAAGCCACAAGCTCACATTTCCCCAATCACTTTGGACTCTAACCTTGAGGATAATGAGCCTCTGGCTTTCAGAAGGGTGAAAAGGAAGGTTGTGGTAAAACCACTGGTAGAGAAACAAAAGGCATAACCAAGGAGGAGACTTGTTAGAAAGGCAGCACAGCCTACTACACCTCCACCACCAGTAAGGAAGCCTATGTAGAAGAGGAAACCAGTCACACCGGCAACAACAAGTAAAAAGAAGAAGGGTGATGATACCGGATCCGGTAAGACATCAATGACCTATGCTGAAATTATTGATGAAGTGACAAAAGATGGGATATTAAAGAATATTTCAAAATATTATGAAGTTTTTGAAGAGAGTGAGAAAAATGAGTTAGAGGAAGCTATTTTATTGTATATAGATATCTATAAGAAGGCATTAGTTGAAATCTTGAATGAGATACCTTTATCTCAATACAATAAAATTGAAGCTAGGAGACTTGATGTTATCAAGAAGGATAAGGAAATCAAGGAAGTTGCACTTTTGGAACAATGTGGCTCTATAAATAATGAAGAGATGAAAAGATGTATAGATACTACTAATAAGACAATTTTTAGTAGTAAAAACCGGGAAATAAGTCTTATGTTGGGTAGAGTAAATGAGGTGGTAAATGAGACAACTAAGGGGTGGACAAAATTCTTTCAGATAAACCCAAACTTTCTCACATCTCAGGAAGAATTTGCAAAGGCAACATCCCCTACAATGCCTAACAAATCAAAAGGAAAGGGTATTTTAGGTAGTTCTACTCCAATTTTGACACAATCACAACCGACTACAACTAAAGGAACACATCCACAACCAGCAGTCACAGAGAGTGTACAGTTTATACCGGCACAAACCAATTTTGAGAAATAGAGTGTACAGGACACTGGAAACACTATGGATAATACTCCACCGGTAGTAACCAACACTGCACCAAGTGGCGAAGCCACCAATGCAAAAGAGGTTGAGATGGACAAGGTTAAATAAACTGAGTCCATACCGGCAGGAAAAATAGATTTGTCGGCAAGAGTATTGGCAATTGACACTTCTCAGGTCGAGAAGAAATCAGTTTCTGAGTTAAGTCCAGCGGAACTAATGATGATGGCCACTCAGAAATTGTTAAAGGAAGGAATTGTAGACAAAGGGTTGATTGATAAATCGGTCTTTGTATTACACAGAATAATGCCTGACTGTCAAATAGAGTATGGAGCAAGCCCTTCCGATAAGCTCAAAGCTTTAACAGAACACATATCAAAAAGCTATCAATCCTTGAGATAGATTGCAGACTGACAGGCTTTGGACAGTTTCTCTGCTATGAAAAGAGAAGCTTTTGATCAGCTTATAGTAACTAGGAAGAAGAAGAATATAGAGGACAAACTTATCTCTATTGAGGTTTGTTTGAAACAATGCACCAATATTTAAAGAGTATGTTGTAATATAGGAAGTCTAACAGCCAATGTAAATGACAAATTGAAATAATTACATGACAAAATGGCTACTATTGCTAATTCTTTTGATGGGATAACTACACTAACTACATTTGTTGATGGAAAAATTCTATCCTTGGAGAACCAAGTTTTTGCATTTGAGAAAGAGAAAGATAAAATACTGAGGAGAACAAGAATTTAAGAGGACTAGTGAGTCCAAGACTCGACTCTTTCGGTGTTCACAAGAGAGAATGCATGGATATGCTAGCAAAGCCCACACTAGTAGATACCTAGGAGAAGGAATAATTTTCCCACTTACTCAGTGGACTTGCATCAGTATCGGACACTTTCAAATTAGGATGGGACACATATCTTCAGTTGCTGCAAAAAGCATACCCAGAAATTTTGAAGATGACTAAACTCAAATGATTCTAACTGTATTCTTTCATTCTTAATTCATTCACCGGTCTTTGGCATTAATGTCAAAGTGGGAGTATGTACATTTGTGAAAAATATCAGGGAATATGAAGTGTGTTGCTTAGGGGGAGCAGACTGGTAGGGAATCCATTTTTCACATGATTGTTGCCATCAATGCCAAAGGGGGAGATTGTTGGCAATTGACACTCATTGGATTCATTTAGTTGTCATTAATGGCAACAAGATCAGATAGAAGGCAACAAGACTTGATGGAAGTCATAAACCAGCACTAGGAGGCATATACTAGTAGATACCAACATTGGAAGCATTCAGGGCTACACCGGCACCAGCACCGACATTAGTACTTCAGGAAGCCGACATCGAGGAAGATTTATTTTGTAAATCATTTTATAATTATTGTTTAGGCCAACATTGAATATATTTTGTAAATGCATTGTAATCTGACATAAGGCATATCATATGTAATAGGTATATAAGTCAGTTTGCTAGGTCAATTTAATATACATAGAGAAGATGGTATCATGATGGTATAGAGATAGGCATATAGCAAAACTGTGAGATGCGAAATATATGTATGGAGATAATTTTTGTATGCAAACATTGTATCATGCAATGATCTATAGATAGCTAGGAAAGCACTCTTGGAGGAGAAGAAATACCGGTAATAGTTCAAGACTGTGAACCGGTACAGAGCAGAACTAGAACTGGAACTCTATCTGGCATAGCAAATGCATTCTTGAGTTCATTTTTAGTAATTTACTTTGGTAGAAATCTTGTACTTAGTGAGGCTCTTTAGTGATGAGCAGTATGCTCTACGCAGTATGCCTTCCTGTAAGTGCAGGCCCCTATTTATGTAATATCTTTTCATATGACCAGTGGACTGATATTGTGGGTCACAAATCCCACCGTGGTTTTTCCTCATTGAGGTTTTCCACGTATAAATTATGTGTGTTATGGTGTTCATTTATGTGGATGGTTTATTTGCTTCTTGTTATATGCTTATTTGTTTATCGGTACATACATGCATGGTTTAGAAAGTTAAATATTGTTGATTCCGGCAGAACACTGATTCACCCCCCCCCCCCCTCCCATCTCAGTGTTCTCATATCCCAACACACCCATCCGAGTACTACTCCAACTCAAGTGCGCTTAACCACAGTGTTCCCTCCAAGGTTAAACCCACTTAGCTTGCAACCTCATTTACAAAACCTTCAACAAGTTTTGTGCCTTATGAACCATTCATTATAGATCCCCTTAAGCTCATCAATTGATAAGTAGGAGGTCTTTTTCACAACAACAATTAAAACTATGATATTTCTATCAAGGTTCAACTATGTAGTTTTTGAGTCAAACTCATTGACCCATGTTTCATGAGTAGTGGTTCACAAGAACCCATATCTCATGAGAATGAAAGGTCCACTTAGCACTCATTACATCTAGGTGATGCTCACAAGGGTGAAGCATTGGTCACCCACCCTAGTACTACTCCAACTCAGGCACTCTTAACCACGCAATTCCCTCCAAGGTTAAAGCCACTTAGCTTGCAATCCCATTTGCAAAACCTTCACCATTTTTTGTGCCTTATGAACCATTCATTATAGAGCCCCTTTAGCTGATCAATTGATAAGTAGGAGGTATTTTCCACAACAAGTCAAAATATGATATTGCTATTAGGGTTCAACTGTGTAGTTTTTGAGTCAAACTCATTGACCCATGTTTCATGAGTAGTGGTTCACAAGAGCCCATCTCTCATGAGAATGAATGGTTCACTTAGCACTCATTGCATCTAGGTGATGTAATCATTTTCTCAATATTATATTACCAAATAGTGTGCACTAGTTACATAAGTATTATTAATGCTATGTTTTTATTATGTTCAACAATTTGGTATTGCCTAAATAATTTATCATTTATACAAATAAAAGTATTTTTGACATTCTAGAAATATAAATCACTTTAAACCTTTATATTTAAAGGGTTCTAAAAATTAATTTTTTAAGAAAGAAGAATTTTATTTTCAAATTCAAGAAAGTAAGTCCAAAGAAAATTGAGTATAAATATAAAACATAAATTATAATATTAATCTAGCAAATAGTTACTTAATAAAAACAAATCTTCTTTTTAATTTTTGATAGATTCTAATTGAAATTTTAAAATTTTACATTTTTTAAAATGGTTTTAAAACTATTTTTTGATTTTATGGCTTATGCAAATTCAAAGTCTATTCAATGATATACCTATATATTTTGTTTAGAATGGGTGAGATGATTTTTTTTTTAATGAATATTTTCTATTTAGTTTTATTTAATAAAAGATAATGGCATGATAGTAATAAAAGGAGAAGGGTGGTATATTTTTAATGTTAGCATTGAATCGTAATATTAAAATTAACATAAATTTATTTTTATTGATTTCTATAGATAATAAAAAGTTATTTTAATTTATTGTTAAGTAAAATTTTAAATTTTCAATAAGTATTCACTAATATTAAAAGTCAAAAGAACATTTGTTTCTATTATGCCAAAATTTGCTAGATGCATGTCAACATTCGATGTTCTTCATTTATACTCAATTTTCTTTGGACTTATATTCCATGAATTAGAGGACTAAAATTCATGTTGCCTAAAACAAATTTCAAAACTATTTAAATGTAGAGTTTTAAGGTGCTTTATATTTCTAGGATATCAAAACTTTTTTATTTGCATTATGACCAATTATTTAAGTGATACCAAATTATACAGGCACTTGTATAATACAAACATGTCACTAATAATACTTAGGTAACCAATGCACATTATTTGATGATAGAATATTGAGAAAATAAATAAACATGTAAATGTGTAGATAGTGCAATCCAAATTTACTATTCCATGTACATAGAAAATTATTTATTCTATTATTTATAATTTTTTTAGCTTGAACTTTTTAATAAATTTGAAATCCCCTTATTTCAAATTACAAAAGTCTCATAAATAATATTACAATATCAATTAACGGACCTTTAAAACTGTAACGTCATAAATTGTATGCACTTGCTAAAAGCGGTACAATTTAACACCTAGTTTAGCACCCGCCTTGGCACAGTTGCATTTTGCATTACATTTCCCCTTTAGCACTTAATTAATCGAATTAATTAGGTCTAAAGGTGCTATTTCACCATTTTCCACATCACAAAGTTGGGCCCTTTCATTAAAGCGTGCCCCTTTCATTTTATTCCTCCAATACATCACTTAATCAAAAACCCTAATTAGGCCCTATTCTGAGCTTGGGGGCTTAATTTCGGGGGTCAAAACATCTCGAAATCACCTGTAACTTCGGGATTCTCTCTAAAATCATCATATCTGATGGTCCTGAAAATTTGGTGAAAAGTTGTCGGGACCGTGGCGCCCGGAGTGCACACGGTCCCGGACATTTTTCCCGAAATTTTAGGAGCGCGATCCAATCATAAAATAAAGCTTAACCCCAAGAAATTGGCGGGATATTCAATCTCTAGGTCGGCCAAAAGACGAAATTGTGACCTAGGGTTTCATACATAAGAGCTCTCTTTCTTCATTTGAAAGGATCCGATTTTTGTTTTCAGGAACTTCATATGCAGCGAAAGAGAAGATCTTTGAGGACTTCAACATCTTACAACATCCCTCTATCAAGAATTTATCAATTCCATTCATCCATTTAGGGCTTGGAAGACATTGAAGAACAATAGGAGATTACTGACTGAAGATTGGCTTGTACTCCTCCCTTGAGGGTTGGGTATGATTTCATGTTGTTTTCATGTCTTTACATAAGCTTCAATACATCATTTATTCATGCTTTAGATCACTTTGCATCTTGATTTAGAGCATTTACGTTATCATTTACAAGCAATTAGGGTTTACTTTCTAGGTTGCTCTAGTTTGCTTTCTTGCATTTTAGGACCTTGCACACACACTAGGTCTGCACACACAATACATTTTACAAAACAACTTGGCTATTCGTGGAGGTGGAAATCACCGAAGTGGGGGTTTGACTAAGGCAAAACCCTATATAGCCGCCCATACACCCTTTTTCAGATATCATTGCAGGTTTCGGGATTCAGACGACGCCGCAGGATACAGATCCGGAGAGAGAAGGTCGAGACAGCACTCTGTATCAAATTGCAGAGCAGAAGACTGGGACAGGGGCGCTGGGTGCCCTAGTCCTGCCAGGACAGGGGCGCTGGGCACACTGGTCCCTGGGACAGAGGCGCTGGGCGCCCTGGTCCTCCGGACAGACAGCTTTCAGACAGCTTTCCGACAGTGTTCCAGAGTGCAGAACAGCAGTTTTCGGTGCAGTTTTCAAGACAGTGGCGCCCGCGCCCCCGTCCCGAACATTTTCAGTCCGATTTTGACTCCGGGTACACATCTGCATTCTTATTTCATCCTTGTATTTACAGCTATTCATTATTTAATCTCAATTCTGCAATCTTGTTATTAGTTCATACTTGCATTTTGGGATTAGGGTTTGAACTTGCATTACTTGATCTTACAATTTCAACAAGGGAATAGAAATCCTAATAGATATCCCATGGCTCTCTCTTTCACCAAAAGAAGTAGCCAATTGTGCGATATCTCTAGGCTCTTTCCTATTCCGTAATGTGTGTCAAAAGGTAGGATTAGGGCATGTTAACCTAGTCTCACTTTTTCCCCCACACATTTTGGTGAACCCGACGTGAATCTATCATTGCTTCCTCTTGCATTGCATTTGTTAGATCTAGATCTAGATTTAGTGTGTTTTCATTTCATTTTCATTAAAAAGAAAAAGAGAAAAAGAAAAAAAAAAGTGTGTTTCTTTGCATTGGGTGTTTAAGTTTTGTGTAATCTTTTCAAAATGTCAGATTTTTATTTGCAAAATGTTCATGCTTTCGATGATTATTATGAGTATAGCCAAGATGAATTAGATGAAGCTTTAGATGAGTTTTTAAACCCTAAAGATGCCAAACCTTCATTTTACCAAAAACTCATAAACCTTGTTACTATGCCATTTTGTTGTGATGAGAAAGATAAGTTGAATGAGTCCTCTCAAGGGTACATTCCTATCAACTCTTCCACTAAATCTAGTAACATGGTTGTTTTCACCAATCCCCTCTATGAGGAGATGTCTCCTTTTGAATCAAAAGATAAACCTTTCAATAGATATGATCATGCTTTGTTGGATGATGCTCTTGATGACTTTGTGTCTTTATCGAAATCTTTAAACAAGAACAAAACTTCTAAATTAGTTAACATGATATACTTGAATGAGCATAAAAAGCCTCTCTTTGAAGTCCAAGGAGCTTATCCTTCTCCCACCTTTCAAGTCTCTAAGTCACCTCTCCTTACTGTCCAAGGAGGGTATGATCATGATTCCTTTCGTACTCTGAATAAACCAATCATCACTGTGCAAGGAAGAAAACCTATAAGTCCTTATAATTATGCCAAGCAAATAACTAGAGAGAGTTATCATGCGGTTGCCCATACTTATCATACCAGAAATAATAGGCAGCCTAGTCCTCCTCCTGTTATCCCAGTTTCCCTTCCGAATCCTCAACCGGTTCTTCCACAAGCTCCACGTATTTCACAAGTTCTTGGAAAGGAATATGATCTCATAGAACAACTTAAAGCTACCCCTGCTAAGATATCCCTTTGGGATTTGATTCAAACTTCTTCCGCTCATCATGGAATGTTACAAGATGCCTTGAAAGATTTGAATGTTCCTCCACCGAATACATCTAGTAATATAGCATCTTTGGTTAACTCTATGATGAATCCTAAAGCTCAAATTGTGTTTACCCAAGATGAGTTGCCTACTAGTGAAATCCAACATCAATATGATCCCTTGATGATTGTGGTTATCATGAAAGACACTTCTATAAGGCGAACACTAGTAGATAATGGCTCTGGTCTTAATGTGTGTAGCATTAATCTTTTGCATAAGATGAATGTGGATACATCCTTAATTGAACCGGACTCTCGTCCTATTCGAGGCTTTGATAATGTGGCTAAAACTTCATTAGGTACTATCACCTTACCCATCACAGTGGGGCCTGTCACTTTGCCTACACCTATCCATGTTATGTCGAGAAATCTAACGTACAACTTGCTACTGGGGAGACCCTGGATTCACAGTATGCAAGCTGTCCCTTCTACATTGCATAGACAAGTTAAATTTATTTATAACAATAAGACATATACCTTGATAGGTGATACTAATTTTCAAGCTTGTTTGCAAACATCCACTTCTAAGGGGGGTTCTTCTAAGCCGTCCTCATCTAGTGATGAATCTTTAAATAAGATACCTATCGATGAATCCTCGCTCTTCGATGATCAAAATTCTTTGGATGAGTCTGGAGCTCTTGGAGAAGATTCTTCTCGACTTGAAACTACACATAAGAAGGATTTTGATCCTGGGAAGATCCTCGAAGACGACGATTGGGGATCCCTTGATTTTAATCCTACCTTTGTGGGTGAATATAAGGTTCCTTCTAGAGAAATTAAAGTTGAAAAGAAAGAAGAAACTAAAAATCAATCAACCTTACCTGAATCTATGAGTAATAATTTTGTGGCCGCCTCTCAAACTTCTTCTCCTCACATCTCTAATTATGAAGAGTTTGATTCTTTGTCTTATGAAAAACCACCTTCTCTTCCTGAAATAGCTGATCGTTATGGTCGTGGTTTTCGCATTTTTGCTAAGCATGGGTATCATGGAAAAGGTTGTGGTGCTCATGAACAAGGGATAAGAGTTCCTCTAGAGACTAATTTTCACAATTATGCCTTTGGACTTGGCTTTAATCCCTGCAAACGTACTAAAGCTTCTAAAAGACCATGCATTAGTGTTAATGCTATCTCTACATCTTTATCAATACAACATCCTGAGTATATTGATGGGGATCCTTCATGTGCCTGTGCTTTGGATGTCTTCCCTACCGACGATGCTTTAGCTAAGTTCTTGGGAGCCTATGACACTCTTCCTCATTATCATCACAATAGGGGACTCCCTTATTGTTTGAACACTGAAGCCTATTTTGGAAAAGAGATTGATAATGATGAGATTGTGAAAGAATTCCCTCAGTTAAAGGATACTCCTCAACAAAGTAATCTTCTCATAAGTGACACCACTGATGTTAAGATGGATCCTTGCAATATAGAGAAAGTCATTAAAATTGGGAAATGTTTGGATGAAGAGGAACAGAAACAATATGAAGAACTATTGCATGAATTCCCTGAGATATTTGCTTGGGCATATTCTGACATGCCTGGTATAGATCCTAAGATCGTTACTCATAATATTGTCTTAGTTCCTGATGCTAAGCCCGTGAAACAAAAGATTCAAAAAATGAATCCTAAGGTGGCTCTGCTTGTTAAGGCTGAGATTGAAAAATTATTGGAGGCTGGATTTATCCACCCTATTGACTATTCCCCATGGATTTCAAATATTGTCGCTATGGCTAAACCAGACAACAAAATAAGAATGTGTACCGACTTTCGGGATCTAAATAAGGCTTCTTTAAAAGATGATTTCCCTCTTCCAAACATTGACATGATAGTTGATTCTACGGCAGGACATGCCTTGTTATCCTTCATGGATGGTTTTTCAGGCTACAATCAAATTTTTATTAACCCTCAAGATCAATTCAAAACTGCTTTCACCACTCCTTGGGGTACGTTTTGTTGGATAATGATGCCTTTTGGACTTAAAAATGCCGGTGCAACTTATCAACGAGCAATGACCCTTATCTTTCATGATTATATGCATAAGATTTTAGAGGATTATGTTGATGATATTTTGGCCAAATCCTTTCTTCGCATGGATCATGTTAAAATCCTTCGTCAAATCTTTGAAAGAATTCGTAAATATCACATGCGCTTGAATCCCCGCAAATGTGTTTTTGGTGTGGATAGTGGAAAACTATTAGGGTTCATAGTTTTGCATCGTGGGATTGAGGTGGATACTAAGAAAAGAGATGCTATTGTCAACATGCCACCTCCTAGAAATGTGTCTCAACTTAAAAGCTTACAAGGAAAGATTCAAGCTATTCGTAGGTTTGTGTCTCAGCTTGCGGATCGTACCTTTCCTTTTACTCAACTTCTTAAAAAGGATATCACTTTTCAATGGAATGAGGATTGTCAGCAAGCATTTGAAGATTTAAAAGTGTATTTGGCTAGTCCTCCTATTCTTCAACCTACCGAACCTTCTAAACCCTTCCTTCTGTATACAGCTGCTTCCTCTCATGCTCTCGCAGCATTGTTGGCACAACATGATAAAGATGGTAAGGAATGTCCGGTTTATTACATAAGTCGTACCTTACTCGATTATGAGACCCGATATTCTGCGATAGAAAGACAATGCTTGGCCTTGGTATTTGCGACTCAGAAATTGAGACATTATCTTTTAAATTCAGAAGTCCATGTCATGGTAAAGTTTGATCCTTTGAAGCATCTTTTCTCTAAAACTGATTTATCAGGACGTCTAGCTAAGTGGGTTATGATGTTAACTGAATTTGACCTTAAATTTGTTTCACAAAGAGCAATTAAAGGACAAGCGTTGACCGATCACTTAGTTGAGGCCCCTTCACCTTTCTCCTTCCCTAACCCTGAGTCCTTTCCTAACGACTTCATTTTTTCTATAGAGAAAGATGAAACTTGGGAGTTATACTTTGATGGCTCTAAGTGTCGTACGGGATCGGGGGCAGGTGTTGTTCTGATTTCTCCTACAAATAAACCCATTCCCTTATCCTATTGTCTAAATTTCCTGTGTACCAATAACATTGCTGAGTATGAGGCTCTTATAGCGGGAATAAAAGCAGCCTTAGCTCTGAACATAAAACACATACATATCTATGGAGATTCGCAATTGATTATAAGACAAGTAACAGGAATATATCAAGCAAAACAAGACAAATTATCACAATATAAAGATCTTGCCATCTCTTTATTACAGAAATTTGATTCTTATACCATGGAACCTGTTCCTCGAAAAGATAATCGACATGCGGATGTAATGGCATGTGTGGCTTCTCTTGTATCTTTAGAGGACCCTGTGGTTGATCTTAAATTTGTTATTCACAACCTTATTTCTCCAGCTATTGTAGACGATTCTAGCTTGGTAACATGTTGTGATTTTATAGACTCAGATGAATGGTACTCGCATATCGTAAGATATTTGACCGATGGTATCTTTCCTGATTCCGCTAATAGGAACACTAGGGCAAGAATCCGCAAGCTGTCTGCTAGGTATATCATTCTTTCTAATGTCCTTTACCGAAGGGGTTATGATGGTCTTCTCCTTCGTTGTCTTAACAAGTCGGAAATCCCTGTTGCTCTTGAAGAGGCACATTCAGGTGCTTGTGGGGGGCATTTTGGGGGCAAATCCTTGGTTCATAGATTGCTTCGTATGGGATACTATTGGCAAACTATGCAGAAGGATTCCTTTTCATTTGTTAAAAAATGTCATCAATGTCAACAACACAATAATCTGATTCATGCTCCTGCCCAAGAACTTCGTTCTCAAGTAGCTTCTTGGCCTTTCTCTGCGTGGGGTTTGGATCTCATCAGAAAAATCTCTCCTCCTTCATCTCAAGGACACACCTTCATTATAACCGCAACAGATTACTTTATGAAGTGGGTAGAAGCTATTCCCCTTCGCTCTACTACTGCTGAAGTGATTTGTCAATTTTTTCTAGAAAACATCATTTCTCGATTCGGGATACCTTCTACTATAATCTCAGATAATGGGACATCATTTAAGAACAAGGACGTGAAGAAATTCCTCGAGAAGTATCATATCAAACATCGATTTTCTACACCATACTATCCTCAGTCAAATGGTCAAGCCGAATCATCCAATAAGATAATTGAACAAATTCTTCGCAAAACCGTGAATAAGCATGGTAAGGATTGGAGTAACCAGCTAATCTATGCTCTTTGGGCTTACCGAACAAGTGTACGAATTGCCATAGGAACTACTCCTTATAATCTTGTTTATGGTGCTGACGCTATTATGCCTTTAGAGCTAGAGATTCCATCACTTAGGGTTTCTCTCAAAGGTATAGTAGATGATGACTCTTATAGAGAACAACGACTTCAACAGCTTGAGATGCTTGATGAACAGCGTATAAACGCTCTTGAGCATATTCAAGTGTATCACAAAACTCTACAACGAAGCTATAATGATAAGGTTATTCAACGTTCCTTCTCAGTAGGTGACTTAGTCCTCTATGAGAATCAGCGCAATGTGAATGCCTTACCTGCAGAAAAGGGAAAATTCAGTCCTAATTGGCTTGGACCATACATCGTTATTGAGGATTATGGATCAGGTGCTTACAAAATAGCGGATGTAGACGGTACGCCTCTTAAAGAACCTATAAATGCTATGCACTTGCGTAGATATTATGCTTAATTCTTCATTCCTTATTTATCTTCTTTTCAATTCTTCAAACATTGGATAATATGTTAGTGTCTCTTAATTAAAGCAAAATAGAATTAAATGTTATGATGTTTTGCTTCGTTCTTGACAAGTGTGTTTCTTTACTTCATGGTTTGTCTTGAATTCATTTATGTAAATTGTGAAAGATTTACATTCCATTATGCTAACATATTATATAGTGTCTTTATGTGTTAAGTAGAATCGTATCATGTTGTGTTTAAGTTCGGAATTAAATCACATTAGTTATATGATGCTTAGACTTAATGCATATGTCTTCCTTATCATCAATGTAGTACTTGATTAAATATTTAATTAAGTCACACATGTATCAATTTAATCATGGAGCATTGAGAAATCAATCACATGGAAATTAAATTCTGAACATACATGTACATTTACCAGATGTATTAGATTTAATCAAAACAAAATATACATTGTTTTAAGCATTAAAGATAACACATTTGAGACAAAAGAGAAGCATGTATATATACATATATATATGTGTGGATCGTATACAAATATAGGTCACTGTATATCCAAAATGTGACCTCTCTTTTACATCATAAAATCATCTCCTATCCCTAGGGCTAGTGGCTGGAGAGTGTCGACTGGACGCTCCCTCCTGATCTGGCTGTGAAGGTGGACCCATGGGTGTGTAGCGCGATACAGACCGTGAGTGACTCCGAGAGGAACTCCTACGATCCCTATCCATAAGGATCGCGCGATAGGTGGTAGCCTCGGCCTGAGCCACTGCTAGATCTCACCGTGCCTGCTGGAGGTCCTCTGATAGGACTCTCTCTCTCTACCGCGCCTACTGGAGGTCCTCTGATAGGACTCTCTCTCTCTCCCTCCATATATCTACCTGTACTCGGAATGGGGAAAACAAGTCCTCATGCCGACCCGCGTTCCCCTGAGGCCTATAGGCAATCTGTGAGGAACTGGGGATCTATGCTATCATGGAAATGTCTGTCATTGCCTGCTGAATTAAGGAGCGCCACTCCTGCACATTAGCTATGGCAGTAGAACAGATTTTTTGTTAGTACCATTCTATATCATCAAAACATTAATCAATCAATATAAAACTACTATACCTGGATCTCCCTCACGCCAGTAGGGATCGTGATATGGTAGCATCTGTGCCTGGGCACCACTAGGCTCCCCTCGCTCAAATAATCTATGCACGATGGGTGTGGGCTGGACGGTACTAGGAACAGGTCTCCGTATCGCCTCATGTTCCCCCTGTTGGGGAATAAGAGGTGGATCCAGAGCTATGGTATCGTCTCCTGAATGGTGGGGAGTTGCATCTGACTCCTCCTCATCATCTCTATCCTCCTCCTCGTCATCCTCATCCTTGTCCTCATCCGCATCATCACCTGCATCTCCCTCGTCCTCCTCTCTATCTGTATCCTCCTCCTCCTCCTCGGCACTGGGTTGATCGCCTGTAGGTGGATCAGGATCTCCCACCTCCTCATGACCCTCTCCCTCCTCTAGCTCCTCTGACCTGGATCCCTAGTCCTCATCTTGGTCTCCATGTCTCCATGGGCCTGGATAGCCTGTCGGATGATCTAGTGGAAAGATAGGACCTGGATATGATCTCATAAACCATGAGATGTACCTGCGCTGTGCTCTAGGCTCTGCAGAGTAGTCAGTGACTACATCCTGATCAGATCCCTCTAAGTCTGTAGTCTCGATGTCATCTATCGTCGGTCTCGCTACTGCTCTAGGTCTGGGAAGGACCCGCGAGTGTCGAGTATAGATGGGCACATCGGCTGGAACACACTGCTCTAGCCCGAACTGCCTCCGTACTCGGTCGAAGTAGAAAGGGACTATGATGTGTGCATATCGTCCCCACAATAGGCATTCCTCTGTAGGCATGCTAACTGTCTCTCCATCCCATCCCATCTGTGCATCCGTAGGTAAGGTCTCCACACTGTCACCTCGGCTGTCAGTCTGTCAAAAATCACTCTCCAATATAATAAATCTCCAAATCTCCACTTGCTGGTAAGTGGATAAGCGAACACCCTAGGTCGCTCGCTCGCTGTACTCAGCGGAAAGCCGACGGGCCTGGTGCATGTGAAGTGCTCTAAAATCCACACCTGTAGAAGTGTGCATGTCATCAAACTGAACCCCTGTCCAAATACGTACTCCTCAAGGTCGTGATAGAGATGTGCAAGCATACTCCGACCCCAAGCATACACTCTCCTGTGTCTCTCCATTGCTCTGACACACCATGTGAGACCCCCATGCATGTGCGTCCCTCGCCCATTAGGGCAGACGGCTAGTGCTATGATGGCTATCATAAGGCGTCTCAGAAGGGGTACCTCCCCTGTAGGATGTAAGAGCCAGCTGACCATGATGCGACCTCTCGTCTCGCTCAGCATGACTCTCCCTATGCAATACACCTGCTCTCTCTGATGATCCTCCGCTGACCGATCAGTCGCGTATGTAACAGTCGCTCCTCTGATAGGCAGATGAAGTATACGGTACACATCCTCGAGTGTAACCGTTAGCTCCCCTACTGGAAGATGAAATGTGCATGTGTCAGGATCCCATCGCTCCATCAATGCCATCAGCATCGCAGGATGGAACCAAATGGCTGGCATGAGGATCACATACCATAATCCTACTATCGACAGTGTGTCTCTCTCTGACTGAGTAAGCCGCGGAATCTGATCTCGTAAACTGCGAAGAATATGTCCCGCTGTATGCTCTCTCATGTACGGAAGGCCCTGCAACACAAAAACATAACCGTAATCAGTACTCAATCATCAAAATCGCTAATGCAAACTGTCGAACATCGTGTGCTAGTCCTGAAACCCCTCGCCAAGCCCTGATTGGGGACCATAGTGTCCTGTCAGGGACCATGGCGCCCTGTCAGGGACCATGGCATCCTGAGGGGACCATGGCGCCCTGAAGGGACCATGGCGCCCTTGTCAGGGACCATGGTGCCCTGGGGGGACCAGGGCGCCTCACAGAGACCATGGCGCCCTGGGTGGGCCCCAGGTCAGCCTTCAGAGCCCACATACGATCACAGAAAAGTCAAAATGCAGAAAATCAAAAGTCAAAGTTCAGTCAACTCACCTCATCCAGTGGCTCGTCGTCAATCACGGCCTGGCGCAGGATATCAACCCTCGTGGGATGCTCCGGTCGTCGTGAAGGCATGATGATAGCTATGTGGGCTCCGCTGCAATCAACAGTACTCAGAATCAACAAAGTGACAAATGCAAGTGTCTCTTTCAAGGTATATACGTTCATTCCTCTACCTTTATTTTCAAAACCCTAATTTTCCACTTTCACTCATTTCATCATAACTTGAGTTTGGGAGATGCGATTTTCGAACCGTTTGTTGCGTAGGAATCATATTTTCAGTCCCCTACTCTCAGGATGTTCCAAAAAGTGCTCTGATGAAGCCTTTTCAGTGAACATCCCTCATCAATACTCTCTTACACAATTTGTCGTAAGTAAACATGCTACCCTGTTTCACCTCCCTAATAAGCAAGTCGAAACAGGGGGGGCATACAGCTACTCACAAATTTCATCACTTTCCTTAGTAAGTATTAGGTGATTTTTGTGATCTAATGTTTGTTTTGTAGGGTGCGGTTCCTAACTGTGTACTGCAGATGCCGTTGGGGGCTTCGTCTGACAACTTATGGATATATCCTTTTTCAAATAATGTTTACTTTCTGTACTTTAGCTTGCATATGCACGTAGTACTCATATGACCGCTAAAGTGGGGGCTAAATGTAACGTCATAAATTGTACGCACTTGCTAAAAGCGGTACAATTTAACAACTAGTTTAGCACCCGCCTTGGCACAGTTGCATTTTGCATTACATTTCCCCTTTAGCACTTAATTAATCGAATTAATTAGGTCTAAAGGTGCTATTTCACCATTTTCCACATCACAAAGTTGGGCCCTTTCATTAAAGCGTGCCCCTTTCATTTTATTCCTCCAATACATCACTTAATCAAAAACCCTAATTAGGCCCTATTCTGAGCTTGGGGGCTTAATTTCGGGGGTCAAAACATCTTGAAATCACCTGTAACTTCGGGATTCTCTCTAAAATCATCATATCTGACGGTCCTGAAAATTTGGTGAAAAGTTGTCGGGACCGTGGTGCCCGGAGTGCACACGGTCCTGGACATTTTTCCCGAAATTTTAGGAGCGCGATCCAATCATAAAATAAAGCTTAACCCCAATAAATTGGCGGGATATTCAATCTCTAGGTCGGCCAAAAGATGAAATTGCGACCTAGGGTTTCATACATAAGAGCTCTCTTTCTTCATTTGAAAGGATCCGATTTTTGTTTTCAGGAACTTCATATGCAGCGAAAGAGCAGATCTTTGAGGACTTCAACATCTTACAACATCCCTCTATCAAGCATTTATCAATTTCATTCATCCATTTAGGGCTTGGAAGACATTGAAGAACAATAGGAGATTACCGACTGAAGATTGGCTTGTACTCCTCCCTTGAGGGTTGGGTATGATTTCATGTTGTTTTCATGTCTTTACATAAGCTTCAATACATCATTTATTCATGCTTTAGATCACTTTGCATCTTGATTTAGAGCATTTACGTTATCATTTACAAGCAATTAGGGTTTACTTTCTAGGTTGCTCTAGTTTGCTTTCTTGCATTTTAGGACCTTGCACACACACTAGGTCTGCACACAAAATACATTTTACAAAACAACTTGGCTATTCGTGGAGGTGGAAATCACCGAAGCGGGGGTTTGACTAAGGCAAAACCCTATATAGCTGCCCATACACCCTTTTTCAGATATCATTGCAGGTTTCGGGATTCAGACGACGCCGCGGGATACAGATCTGGAGAGAGAAGGTCGAGACAGCACTCTGTATCAAATTGCAGAGCAGAAGACTGGGACAGGGGCGCTGGACGCCCTGGTCCTGCCAGGACAGGGGCGCTAGGTGCCCTGGTCCCTAGGACAGAGGCGCTGGGTGCCCTGGTCCTCCGGACAGACAGCTTTCCGACAGTGTTCCAGAGTGCAGAACAGCAGTTTTCGTTGCAGTTTTCAGGACAGTGGCGCCCGCGCCCCCGTCCCAAACATTTTTAGTCTGATTTTGACTCCGGGTACACATCTGCATTCTTATTTCATCCTTGTATTTACAGCTGTTCATTGTTTAATCTCAATTCTGCAATCTTGTTATTAGTTCATACTTGCATTTTGGGATTAGGGTTTGAACTTGCATTACTTGATCTTACAATTTCAACAAGGGAATAGAAATCCTAATAGATATCCCGTGGCTCTCTCTTTCACCAAAAGAAGTAGCCAATTGTGCGATATCTCTAGGCTCTTTCGTATTCCGTAATGTGTGTCAAAAGGTAGGATTAGGGCATGTTAACCTAGTCTCACTTTTTCCCCCACACAAAAACATCAAAAATAAATATCAAATTACAATATTTATTTTTGTGTACAACATCAAAATAAATATATAATTTTATGACCAAAAATGATGCACACATGATTTGGTAAATACAAATAATGAACAATAATTTAAAACTATAAATGACAATAAAACATTTATAGAAACATAAAAATAATTTAAATGCTAAAATTCTATATACTTTTCTATTACAATTCAACGTAAATTTATCAATTTTTGGTCAAATCCAAATAAAATCTAGACTAACAAATTTATGAAAGTAGAGTAAGTTATATTATATAATAAAAGAGGATACATAATGTACAAGAAGGACTTATCTTATACAGGCACTTGGTAAAAGATAAGATAGTATAAAATTATGGTAAGAGTAACAATCATATTATATGAGATAAAAAAAATTAAACAACATAAAAGTATCACAAGATAATTTAACTTTAAGCATAAACAAAACCTAGACGAAAGCTAGTTAGGAGATGTACCCTATTGACATGGAAACCTTCTTTAATTATTGTATTGTGGTGAAAATGAGGTTCACTAGTTGAAACATGCAAACTAGGAATCAAACCCATTGAAAACAACATCACATTAAGGAAAACAAAATTCAATACAATCAACCTCAAACCTATTGAAAAGGATTGGGAAAAAATTGAATTCCACTCACCTTGTTTTAGTTCAATTGTTGTAACTAGATAGGAAAAGATGTTTAAATACAATAACCAAGGCTAATAATGTAAAATTGAGAGTAATTAGAATAAAAAGATAGTTTCAAAATGGATGTGCAAACACTGAGAAAAGACCAAGAAATCAAAAGTAGAGAGGAAACTATGTCTAAAATTTGAGCTCACAAATGTTGGAATATAGGGCTACTTGACCTAATCCTGAAGGTATCAAATTCAAATATTACAAACAGTTTTGAGATGAAAATGTTGCTTAAAATATCCTCCTAAAATTTTCTTAGAAAATTGTCAGATGTTGTTCATCAATTGCTAGTGTCTAGGGTTTTCTTGTTCTTCTAAATCTAGTTCAATTTCTCTCAATCTGTACTTTCTTGACCAATATTCATTCTCTTCTAAACTTGTCATGTGCAAACACAAAAGGGCAAAAAATTTGTTGGTTTAATAGGGGTTTTCTTCCTAGGTTAAATCCTTGGTTTGTAATTAACTCTATGATCAAGAAAATGGAAAAGAGAGTGTGCCCTTATGAGAAAAGACTAGATCTAAAAATGAAATTCTTAATTGAAACTTTATACCTTCTTTATGAATCTCCTTTACCTTGAAGTCTTCATAAGAAGGTGGATGTTTTCATGTAGAAATTCATGGATATCTTCATACGTAAATGATCATAGATGTCATCTTGAATGCTTGAAATATGAATACTTGACCTCTCCTTCACTTCTCAAAAGATGGTTGATTGCTTTCTCGTTTAAATTTGAATTGTGAAGTGAATTTTCTTGATGAGAGGAATTTAAAATGAGCATATAAGACTTTATTTTATGCCTATCCTTGTGAAATGTGAATTAAAAATTAGGAAGAAGGCTAACATTAGAAATCATTTTCTGCTCAATAATCTTTTATCATTAGAGGGTTCAAATTTGACCCCTTTTGGTCTAAAATATAGCATCTAGCACCCTATTCTATAAGGACTATTGTGGCTAGCTACATGGTCCAATTTACTTGTGCTAAATCAAGGCCCAAAAGTCAGATAAAAGAGTGAAGATCATAAATTTGGTACTAGTGTGAGAAAAAGCATCCAAAATTAGGACATAGAAGGAAAAAAAGTTGAAGTAAAACCTAAATATGAAATTATATGAGAATACAATTTTAAAAATTACATTTATCCCCCACTTTAGTGGGAATGTGAACTTTTTCTCATAACCTCAGTAAAGTACAAAGTAGTATCAAAAGACGTTAACCAAAGAAAAACACAAAGCCCCCAAGGTCTTAGGATCTCATCAATCTAATATCAAGATAAAAGGAGCAACACATGAAGAGGAGAGAGAGAGAGAGAGAGAGAGAGAGAGAGAGAGAGAGAGTATAATGTTGGAATATGAAATCAAATTTATTGAACACATAGCAGGACTGAGAGGGAGAGTGAATCAGTTCAGATATCTAGTACAAATTTTTTCAGATCTATTAAACTTCAAAATGCAACTAACATGTTACTTTAATGAAATCATAAAAGCATAAAACACAATAAAGTCATGAACACCATATTTACATAGAAAACCCAAGAAGGAAAAAACCATGGTGAGAATCACACTTGCAATATAGATATAAATGATTACAATGATTAAGCCATAGGCTAGGGATCATACTACTCTATACTTTCTAGATAAGGGACACAACCTTAGGGCAAGATACAGAGAACTTGCGCAACTCAAACTCACTAGTTCAGGATAAGATACAAAAAGCTGCTAAGAGAGACACGTTGTCTTCTAGTAGGACTAGCTAAACTAAAAATGAATAGGGCCTCTTGATCATGAAATTGACCTTGAACCTCGATGCTAAATGTTTAATATCATGGTGAATACATCTGATCTCAAACTCTATTATCGAACATTGTCTTGAAGCTCTTCTCAAATAACTTTCATACACCTTTTCCATCACATTTGTTTGCATATCATTGACATCCACATCACATCATTTCAAACATATCCCACTCTATTTTACACCACAACACATACACTTTTTCATCCTTATATACAAAGATATTTGTTAAACCTCTCAACTAGGTCAACCCAAAACAAAGTATATAAAATTACATGAAGTAACCCATCCAAACCAATAATATCCAATGTGGTCCACTCCAAGAGAAAGAGGGGACCCAAAATCAGCACCACACATCCTTCTAAGTTTATTCAAATGAGATGCATACCCTAACACATCTTCTAAAGCTAGTTCCAAAAGAAATGTGTAGATAAATAATAAAACTCAACAACTTCTTGGCCCGCAATCATCTTCCAATGTAAATTACCTAATATAGATCTTCACACAACCTAGTGAGACCCAAAACAATATTCTAACTCAACCTCCAATTCATATCTAGACCAAAAAAGCATGATACAAACAAAACAGCATTATAAATTCAAACTATAACATTTCACGAACCAAATAATGTTTTCCTACAAATTGCAACACTTCACATATCTGGAATCCACTAAGCAAATTTTGGACCAATCTGACAAACAAACTCATTGTCAAACAACAACAACAACTAATCTCATCATCTAAGCGGCTAGAGGACTTACAAACTTGATACTACATTGTTCATAGTACATTAACATTATATCCAAGTTTTCACACCTTACTCTTAAAAATTTGAAACAAAACACTTCCATTGGGGCATTAAATACTCTTTCTTGGATATTGAAACTTTTTTTCCTATAGTAATATTCTAGAAAATCCTCATGTGGGCACAAGATCTTCACCAGACAATATAAAAAAATTTGAACACTTAATACCAGACCAAATATACTACTAAACATCTACTACAACATAATATAACATCAATGACATCACAACATCAACTAAGATACCAATCAAACTCAACAAAAACACCAAGCAGTTCACATATTGACATCATACATCTTTGATCATCTTCCACAATAAAATTCAACTGGGGCACCAATAAAACTCAACAACACCGCCAATTTATAGCACCCTTAATTAATAGTACAAAATAAAGAAATCATCATATGCTTGCATGAAAACATAATAATAGTTCACTTGTCACCAGTTGTAAGTGATAATAGTTTGCACAGCACAAGACAATATCTAGACTAGACCACATCTGGACTAACAAGATTGACTTCAATGACAACATACAAGATTATATCTAAACTAGACCACATCGGAACTAAGAAGTTTGACATGACTGAAAACATAACTCATATTTCTAACAAATTCTAGTGTTATTCCAATAGTGACAAATAGGAAAGAGTGGATAGGGGGGTAAGTGCACAAAGATTGTGGTCAAAAAGGGAGGTATACGTGGACACTTTTTTTCTGAAATCAGGTGAACCTGAACTTGGAGGCAAAATTTGAAATTCATCCACTCAAGATATGAAGATAATAAAAGAACAAATATAGTATTACTCTGAATCTAGTTTACAAACTACTAAACTTTTTCAAAATTGGATAAGATTAAGGGGGTCAAATCCTTCGCGCACGAAAAACAGACCCTGATTTTTTCTGAAAAACATAACACAGTGTCTGACGTGCGCATCCAAATAGTCATAGTAAGATTTAGTATTTTGATAAATCCTTTGGCATAAAGATATCTAAGAGTGAGCACTAGAAGTTGTGTATTTTTTTATAATTTTTTGTTAAGTGTTTTTTTTTTATGATTTTTCCAATCAAGCACATCCTAAAAATTAGGTACCTATTTGTGCGCGAAGCATAACTTGCACTAAAAATATTGAAAATATAATTATTATTTTTTAAATTGTAAAGAATCAAGTGCACTACAATAATATATAAAGTTCTTTAAATTTGGATTAGTAGATCAAAAGTTATTAAAAAAATGGTGCACGTATGTTTGTGAGAACTATGGAGACACTAGTAAAAGAAATTCAATAATAATATGTTATTGTTGTTTAAATTTTTTTTTAAATATATGGTTAGAAATCTCAGAAGATGGGTGAAAATATGGTGGCAATTTTAGAAATACCCACTTGATGAAGTGTAAACCTGATGATGACAAAGTCGAGAAACCAAGTTGATAAAATAAAACACATCAAAAAGGAGGGAAATGGAGAGAAACCAAACTTCTGACCTGTATCTTTGTCATTGAGGCCTATTTCCAAGCCTAAATAGTCAAAAGCGTGTATGGGGTGGCGTACCTATGGTATAATAAGTGTGTATGCGTTGTCTTTACTATAAACAGCATGTGCGCACTACTTTTGTTTAAAATTTGGGAGTGTGTATAATATGTATAATATGATATTGTATATATAATATGTGTATATACATATAATATGTAATATATTTGTATATAATAATATATAATATATTAAGTATATATATACACACATATGTGTGTATGTATGTGTATTGTCTCCCTCTCTCCCCCTCTCAAGCGCATACAGGGTGCCTCTCTCTCTCTCTCTCTCTCTCTCTCTCTCTCTCTCTCTCTCTCTCTCTCTCTCTCTCTCTCTCCCTTCCTTTGTACCCCATCCCTCTCTCTCTTATTCTCTCTCCCTACCCACTTTATCTCCCTTACTATATATTATTGTATTGTAATTAGGTCTGCCATGTAGTGGTCACCATTTGGATGAACAGTAGACCTAATAATCACAAGGTCCATAGTTTGAGCTTGAGAGGTCCTATTATTTCCTTGATAGACTTAGCATTTGACTTAGTGTACAAAGCCCATTGTGCATCATCCCTCCACCACACTCCTCTTGTGGTGGGATTTGGGTAATCATCCCTCCACCACACTCCTCTTGTGGTGGGCTTTGGGTAATCATCCTCTCTCTCTCTCTCTCTCTCTCTCTCTCTCTCTCTCTCTCTCTCTCTCTCTCTCTCTCTCTCTCTCTCTCTCTCTCTCTCTCTCTCTTCCTCCCTCTCCCTCCTACTCCCTCCCTCCCTCTCCCTCCTACTCCCTCCCTCCCTTTTCCTTCATATTTTCTTTACTACAAATAGCGTGTATGAGGTACTGAGCCTATTAGTTCGCTACCCTGCCATAACATTTTTAGGGCCTAGGAGCACGTGTGTGGTATTTATGAGTTCTAAGCATGTATAGGGTGCCAAAAATATTGCATACATGGTATCTTTTCTTTAGGCTCAAGGAAATGGACCTAAGCACGTACGTGGTGATTCCAAATTTTAATATCGCATACGCGCTACTTGTTTTTTCATGTTTTTTTTAGGTGGTGACCATTTTTCTGACCACCATCTTTGTGCACATACCTAGGGAACTAATGTTATTCTAGTAGTGAATAATATTTATCATGGGGTACCATAGTAGTGCTTCAGGTTTGTGACCAGTGCAATTATCCAAAGGACCTAGCTTCAAGCAAAGTCTTGAAGGTCAAGGGTTGTAGGGGGGTTAGTTGTAGCCCCCCTAGCACACCGAAGGTGACCCATGCCAAAACTCATTCACCAAAGGTGACTCATTTTGAAGGTAACTTGTGCCGAAGGTGTTCAAAATTTTGGGACTTACTATTTTTAGCCATTTCGACATTTAACATGTAGTTGTATAAGTCATACTTTCTGTTTTTTTAAAGTTATCTTCAATTAAGACACTACAACTTAGATATTATATTTTATAAAAAGTCATGTTTTCTAGATACTTTTGAAGATTATTGCAATTGTGAAATTTATCAAGAAACAATACTTAAGATCTTTGCCTATAGTTTTTTATCTTGGCACTTTTACCAATTTTTTCCACGTAAATATGTGTGTTTCTAGTTTATTACTTTCTCTATATAATTATGCACTATACATTTTCATATCAGAAAATACATGACTTCTTGGTCTATTAAGAATGTTCTTATTATATGTCATATTGGCATAAAGAAAGAAAAGCTCAACTACAAAATAGGTGTTGCAGCATGCACCAAGCACAAAGATTACAAAATAAAGCCTCAGTTTGTAGAGTAATTTGAACAAAGTTCAACTTCACAATTGGTGTTGCAGCATGCACCAAATATGCCATTGTATGTGATCAAAATATTTAAATTAAACCTTAGTGATGTGTGCACAAAGTGTAACAAAGAGGAAACTACATGCCCCCACATTAAATAGAGTGTGTTCGCCTTATAGGAAGAAATATCTTTAAGGTATCGTACATGCATCCAAAATACAAGCACATCGCAATAGAGAAAATTCCCCCGACCGTGACCCAATTAAAGGTGATGATCACAAAACATGAATAGAGTACATAAAGGATCAACTAACTATGGTCAGTATGCACATTAGATAAATCATGTATATCAAGTATGATTGTATTGAATTGACCTCATCCCCCGAAGGTACTGAAACTATGAGCACAATGGAAGAAGAGAAAATAAGATGAACAACAAAAGTTGTTTTGGGTCAACATGTTGGCAACAATGCAGCAAACTAAGGGGGGGGTGAATCAATTTGCACACAAACTTTACTTTAAAACTTAATTACAAATTTGGATCTGATAATTAGCTAGGAAAGCACAAATCAACACCACATCAATAACACACATAACACCAAGATTCTTGACGTGGAAAACTCGGCTAAGGGAAAAACCACGGTGGGAACCTACCCATAATGAGGTAATACCTTGTTAGGAGTAAGTGAAATATTACAATAGGGAATGCACATGCATGCAGGCATAGTGCCTAGAGCTCATTGCTCAAATCATAGAACAAGAAGGGCTAGAACCCTTGGGAAGGCTCATTTCCTTACAAAAATATTGGGATTACATTCAGAGAATCATGAACTGGTGAAATAGCATCTCCTTATGCCAAGTTATAGTTCTGGTTAAGCACATATACTCAAACTTTTCTCTTACACTCTTTTGCACACTCTTTCACACTTCTCCTCTTTTCTCCTCTACTAATGAATAATCAAAAAAATGTTCACACATGCAGATACATCTCTCAAATGAATATTACATGTATTTATACAATTCATCAACCTATATTTCAAGGTCCGCTAGACCCTTAACACAAATTACATAATAATAACCTCACACACTACAACAACACATGCAGACCAAAACAATGTTGGCTAAGACATAGTTTGAACCAAAATAAACTCCTCAAACACACAACACCAACAAGAATTACACCCGGATCATCCGCAACACGCTACAATCACCATAAATATCGCATAACACGAAGAACACCATCGGATCAATAAAATCATGATCAATATAGTGCATAACAATCAATGCGGACCAACAACATAGATAGAACATGATCTAGAAACATCCACAAGCAATGTGAATCACCACACAAATAACAGCAACATCACCACTTACTAGAATCCTCATCATCATTATACCGAACCTCAAGAACATCAACTCAACTAACTATACAACTGAAAGATTCACTCGTAAACTTCCAAATCATGAACCATCTAAATTGAGGACATGAATGAACGTCCCAAACACTCTACCAAATTTGTAAACCAAGATATTGTAATTCTGGAGAAAAGTAGAGAAAAATCCAGAATACCAAATAACATGAACAATTGAATATCAACCATAATACCAGATCACGCAACTCAATCAAAACAACATGTAGACTACTGAAACTTTTGCTAAATCAACTATTGATAAGTATCTCAAATCTCATTAAACCACAACAACTCATCTGCAACACACTAATCAAACCAACTAATTTAATCTGATTGCAACACTGGAATACACAAAACAATATTATTATACTATAGCCAGTAGTAAAACAATATTACATAAGAGGAATGCACATGCATTTAGGCACACTGCCCAGAGATCACTGCTCAATTACAAAAAGGGTTGCTACCCCGGAGGACTCACTGTTCTAAAAATTAGATAAAGAAGCTAATACAATGTGTGAAATGGAGTATAGCATCTACAAATGCCAGAAATCAGTTCCGGTTAGGCTCAGGAATGATCCACTACTGTCGTTCTGATAAACTGCTCTATTTTGCTCTGCTACCAAGTGTCAACTCTTAGACACTCAAGATGCACACGTGAAACTGCACTCAATCACACCAAAAATAATATTGCACATAAGCACACATACAAAAAGATCACCCAACACCATCTTATATATCAGTACCACCAAAATAAACCTCCAAATAGTCAGCTTCTCAAAATATCAAAATGTGAAACGTGTAGCTTCAATTCAGCTCACATCTTCACATAACCATATTTTGGATCCAAAACATATGATCACACACTTTCCATAAGTTGGTCCAATTACCTCGAACTTACCAGCAACCGCCGGAATCACCTCAAAGAATCCGGTCCACACGTTACACCATCAATAATGAGAATAACCCTGGTTTACTACTCTATCGGATATCAGACCTTCTAACACGCTTAAGAATTGACACTGGAGGATAGGATGCATGATAATTTGCTTCTCATAATCAATAAACTTAACTTTGATCACTGAAACCAAAAAAACATCACCGGAAATGAGAATTGTTCATCAAAATTATGCACTGAGCATCACCGACAAACTTATACCAAAACTTACTCAGGACATCCGGATAACCCAAACTTCATACTGGATAAGATCAATAGGCTAAGTTTCCATCAATGGAAACTCCTAAGAAATCTCATGCACCAGTCATCATCAATCTTTACTGGAGAATCACTAGAATAGTGTCTTATGCCAACATACGAATCTTCAATTTGGCTAGTAATGGTCTCATTTTATGCATCTTTAGCAATTGAAAAAATAGTTGGCATTGCTCAGTCAATGTCTTGTTGCTAAAATATTGGCTAAAAAGTTGTCTAGCCCACAATTGAATGGTTTGTGTTGACCTCTTGCCTTCAAGATTGTCAATAATGTTCTCATCAATTTCAAGTAACCATTTTGGGCTTCTTGAAGGTCTTTAATTTGGAATTTGTCTTTCGTCCATAAGAGGGTCTTCATGTCTCATGTAATTTAGTGTTACATATTTCTCACTGGGTTGAACAATTCCACTTTCAATGTCAACACCCAAATTTTCACCTTCATTGTCAATTCCCACATTTTCATTCGTAAATTCAACATCATGTTGAACATTTTCAATATCTATTTCAACATTGTCATTCCCTATTTGAATGTCACAATCAACATTTGCAATATCAAAATCTAATTTTTTATTTTTATTTTCAATAACTTGCTCAACATTTTCAAATCCAATTTCCTCTTCACTTGAAGTAACATTTGCAAAGGTTTCACCAATATTTGATATAGCTTGTCTTCTCCTCCTATGACCTTCTCTACCTCTTTGTCTATATACTTCAATTTTCTCATTTGAAATCTTTCTTTTATGTTTATTCTTTCGACGACTATTGCTCCCCATTATACCTCCACAAAGATGCTCCTAAATGATTGACAATGACGAATTTGTCTGCAAGAATCTCACCTGCAACACAAATGTGTGGGCCGTTGGAATGCACAAAATGGCCCACAAACCTATTTTGTGTGGTGCACAAATTGAATATCCAATTTTAATACATATTTTTCCTATGCTACTGAAAATTCCCATTGCCTCCAATTTTTTTAATGTTGGCACCCTAATGGAAACAAATTGGATATCAATATCTGATATCTGATTTGTTTACATATAGGAAAATTGAGGGATATAGGCAGAGGAATAGTGAGAGAGAGAGAGAGCTAGGGGGGGGGAGAAAGGTAGATAGAAGGGGAAAGGGAAAGAAAGAGAGAGTAAGAGAGAGAGCGGGGCAGGGGAGAGATAGAGACAAAGACAAAGACAAACATAGAGAGAGAAGGGGAGGGGAGAGAGAGAAGAGGGGGAGGAGGAGATCTAGAGAGACTAAGAGAGATTGAGAGAGACCGAGGGGGGAAAGGGGAGAGAGAGGAGGGTAGAGAGAGGGAGAGAGGGGGGAGAAAGAGAGAGAGGGAGAGATAGAGAGACAAAGAGACAAAGAGACAAAGAGAGAGATAAAGAGAGAAAAAGAGAGACAAAGAGAGACACCTAATGACCCCTTAGGAAACCATATGGTGTCGTTAGGAGTCATATGGTGTCCTATAGTATCAAATGGTATCCTATGACCCCTTAGGACACCATATGACCCCTTTTAATATCCTAGTACATGGCATGACCCCTTGTGACACCATATGACCCCTTAGGACACCATATGGTTTTGTTAGGGGTCATATGGTGTTGTTAGGAGTCAGATGGTGTCCTATGACCCCTTAGGACACCATATGACCCCTTTTACATTCCTAGTACACAACATAACCCCTTGTGACACCATATCACCCCTTATAGTACCATATGGTTTCGTTAGGGGTCATATGGTGTCCTAAGGGGTCATATGGTGTTCTATAACCCCTTAAGGCACCATATGACCCATAACAATACCATATGACCCCTTACAACACCATATGGTGTTGTTAGGGTTCATACGGTGTCCAAAGGGATCATATGGTGTCATATGACCCCTTAGGACACCATATGACCCCTTTTAACATCCTAGTAAATGACATCACCCCTTCTAACACCATGTGACCCCTGAGGACATCATATGGTGTCGTTAGGGTTCATATGGTGTCCTAAGGGATCATATGGTGTCCTAGGGGTCATATGGTGTCATTAGGGGTCATATGGTGTCCTATGACCCCTTAGGACACCATATGACCCCTTTTAACATCCTAGTACACAACATGACCCCTTGTGACACCATATGACCTCTTATAACACCATATGGTGTTGTTAGGGCTCATATGGTGTCCTAAGGGGTCATATGGTGTCGTTAGGGGTCATATGGTGTCTTAAGGGGTCATGTGGTATTCTATGACCCCTTAAGACACTATATGACCCATAACAATACCATATGACCCCTTAAGACACCATATGGTGTCATTAGGGGTCATATGGTATCGTTAGGGGTCATATGGTGTCGTTAGGGGCCATATAGTGTCTTATGACCCCTTAGGACATCATATGACCCCTTTTAACATCCTTGTACATGCCATGACCCCTTGTGACACCATATGACCCCTTAGGACACCATATGATGTCATTACGGGTCATACGCTATGACCCCTTAGGACACGATATGACCCCTTTTTACATCCTAGTACATGACATGACCCCTTATGACACCATATGACTCCTTAGGACACCATATGGTATTTTTAGAGCTCATATGGTGTTGTTAAGAGTTATATAGTGTCCTAAGGGGTCATATGACACCATATGACCCCTTAGGACACTATATAACTCTTAACAACACCATATGAGCTCTAAAAATACCATATGGTGTCCTAAGGAGTCATATGGTGTCATAAGGGGTCATGTCATGTACTAGGATGTAAAAAGGGGTCATATCGTGTCCTAAGGGGTCATAGCGTATGACCCGTAATGACATCATATGGTGTCCTAAGGGGTCATATGGTGTCACAAGGGGTCATGGCATGTACAAGGATGTTAAAAGGGTTCATATGATGTCCTAAGGGGTCATAAGACACTATATGACCCCTAACGACACCATATGACCCCTTAGGACACCATATGATGTCATTACGGGTCATACGCTATGACCCCTTAGGACACGATATGACCCCTTTTTACATCCTAGTACATGACATGACCCCTTATGACACCATATGACTCCTTAGGACACCATATGGTATTTTTAGAGCTCATATGGTGTTGTTAAGAGTTATATAGTGTCATATGGGGTCATATAGTGTCATATGACCCCTTAGGACACCATATGACTCCTTTTAACATCCTAGTACACGACATGACCCTTTTATGACACCATATGACCCCTTACGACATCATATGGTGTCGTTAGGGGTCATATGATCTCTTAAAGTCTCATATGGTGTCTTATGACCCTTTAGGAGACCATATGACCCCTTTTAACATCCTAGTACACGACATGACCCCTTGTGATACGATATGACCCCTTAGGACACAATATGGTATCGTTACGGATCATATGGTCTCCTAAGGGGTCATATGGTGTCATTAGGGGTCATATGGTTTCCTAAGGGGTCATATGGTGTTCTATGACCCCTTAGGACATAATATAACCCATAATGACACCATATGACTCCTTAAGACACCATATGGAGTCGTTAGGGGTCATGTGGTGTTTTAAGGGGTCATATGGTGTCCTATGACCCCTTAGGACACCATATGACCTCTTTTAACATCCTAGTACACAACATGACCACTCAGAACACCATATGACCTCTTAGGACACCATATGGTGTTGTTAGGTGTCATATGGTGTCATATGACCCCTTAGAAAACCATATGACCCCTTTTAAAATCTTAGTACGTGAAATAACTCCTTGTGACACCATATGACCCCTTAGGACACCATATGATATTATTATGGGTCATATGGTGTCATATGACCCCTTAGGACACCATATGACTCCTTTTAACATCCTAGTACATGACATGACCCCTTAGGACATGACATGGTATCGTTAGGGATCATATGGTGTCCTAAGGGGTCAAATAGTGTCTTATGAAATTTTTTTACATCCTAGTACATGACATGACCCCTTGTGACACCATATGACACCATACCATGTCGTTAAGGGTCATATGGTGTCGTTAGGAGTCATATGGTGTCATTATGAGTCATATGGTGTCATTAGGAGTCATATGGTGTCGTTATGAGTCATATAGTGTCCGAAGGGATCATATGGTGTCATATGACCCCTTAGGACACCATATGACCTCTTTTAACATCCTATTACATGACATACCCCTTGTGACACCATATGGTGTCATTTTTAGGGGTCATATGGTGTCCTAATGGATAAAATGGTGTCCTATGATCCCTTAGGACACCATATGACCTATTTTAACATCCTAGTACACAACATGACCCCTTTTGACACCATATGACCCCTTAAGACACCATATGGTCTTGTTAGAGATCATATGGTGTTGTTAGGAGCCATATGATGTCTTAAAGGTCATATCTCCTATGACCCCTTAGGACACAGTCTAACCCCTTTTAACATCCTACTACATAACATAATCCCTTGTAACACAATATGACCCCTTAGGACACCATATGACCCCTTTTAACATCCTAGTACATGAAATGAACCCTTATGACACCATATGATCCCTTAGGACATCATATGCTATCTTTAGGGGTCATATGGTGTCGTTAAGGGTCAAATGGTGTCCTAAAGGGTCATATGGTGTCCTATGAGCCCTTAGGACACCATATGACCTCTTTTAACATCCTAGTACATGACATGACCCCTTTTGACACCATGTGACCCCTTACAACATCATATGGTGTTATTAGGGGTCATATGGTGTCCTAAGGGGTCGTATGGTGTCATTGGGGGGTCATATGGTGTCTTTAGGGGTGTTCTATGACCCCTTAGGACACCATATGACTCATAACGACACCATATGACCCCTTATGACACCATATGGTGTCGTTGGGGGTCATATGGTGTCTTTAGGGGTCATATGGTTTCCTATGACCCCTGAGGACACCATATGACCCCATTTAACATCCTAGTACATGCCATAACCCCTTGTGATACCATATGACCCCTTAGGGCACCATATGGTGTATTTAGGGGTCATATGGTGTCATAGGGGGTTTTAATGTGTCTTGTGACCCCTTAGGACACCATATGACTTCTTTTAACATCCTAATACACAACATGACCCCTTGTGATACCATATGACCTCTTATGAGACCATGTGGTGTCATTAGGAGTAATAAGGTGTCTTGAGGGATCATATGGTGTCCTATGACCCTTTAGGGCACCATATGACCCATTTTAACATCCTAGTACATGACATGACCCTTTTTGAGACCATATGACCCCTTAGGACACCATATGGTGTCGTTAGGCGTCATATGGTGTCCTAAGGTGTCCTATGGTGTCCTATGACTCTGTAGGACACCATATGACCCATTTTAACATCTTAGTACACAACATGACCACTTGTGACACCATATGATGCCTTAGGACACCATATGGTATAATTAGGGGTCATATAGCATTATTAGGAGTCATATGGTGTCCTAAGGGGTCATATGGTGTCCTATGAACCCTTAGGACACCATATGACCCCTTTTAACATCCTAGTACACAACATGACCCCTTGTGACACCATTGTACCCCTTAGGACAACATATGATGTCATTAGGGTTCATATGGTTTCATATGACCCCTTAAGACACCAAATGACCCCTTTTAACATCATAGTACAAGATATGACCCCTTGTGACACCATATGACCCCTTAGGACAATATGATGTTTAAATGGTGTCATGTGGTGTCTTAACGGGTCATATGGTGTTCTACCTCATATGTGGGCCCTTAGGACCTCATATGACCCCTTATGACCCCATATGACCTGTAATGATATTGTATAACCCCTTGGGACACCATATGACCCCTTTTAAGACCCTAGTACATGATATGACCCCTTAGCACATCATATGACCCCTTTTAGCATCCTAGTACATGACATGACCACTTATGACACTATATGATCCCTTAGGACAATATAATGTCCTCATGGGTCATATGGTGTCCGAAGGGTTCATATGGTGTCCTAAGGGTTCATATGGTGTTCTAGCAAATGTGCAGGCCCTTAGGATCCCATATGACTCCTAATGACATTGTATGACCCCTTAGGACACCATATGACCCCTTTTAGCATCCTAGTACACGACATGACCCTTTATGACACCATATGAGTCATATGGTGTCCTAAGGGGTCATATGGTGTTATAACACATGTGTGGGCCCTTAGGACTCCATGTGACCCATAATGACACTATATGACCCATTAGGACATCATATGACCCCTTTTAATATCCTAGTACATGACATGACTCCTTATGACACAATATGACCCCTTATGACAATATTATGTCCTAATGGGTCATATGGTGTTATAACACATGTGTGGGCCCTTAGGACACCATATCACCCATTAGGACACCATATGACCCCTTTTAACATCCTAGTACACGACATGACCTTGGTCATATAGTTTTCTAACACGTGTGGGCCCTTATGACCCCATATTACCCCTAACGACACTGTATGACCCCTTAGGATACCATATGACCCTTTTTAACATTCTAGTACATGACATGACCGCTTATGACACCATGTGACCTCTTAGGACAATACAATGTCCCAATGTATCATATGGTGTCCTACGGGGTCATATGGTGTTATAACATGTGTGGGCCCTTAGGACACCATATGACCTCTTTTAACATCCTAGTACATCACATAACCCTGGTCATATGGTATCCTAAGGGGTCATATGTTTTTCTAAGTCATATGTTGTTCTAACACATGCGTAAGCACTTAGGACACCATATGACCCCTGACGACACCATATGACCCCTTAGGGCAATATATGACCCCTTTTAATATCCTAGTACATGACATGACCCTATTCATATGGTGTCCTAAAGGGTTATAGATTTTTCTAACATATGTGTAGACCCTTAGGACATCATATGATCCCTAACGACACCATATGACCACTTAGGACACCATGTGGCCCCTCAAAACACCATATCACCGTTTAGGACCATATGATGTCCATATGTTATCCTAAGGGTTCATATGTTTTTCTAACACATGTGTTGCCCCTTATGACCCCATATGACACCTAATGACACCATGTGACCCCTCAAAACACCATATGACCCCTAACAAAAAATATTAATAAAATATTTTAAGATATATCTAATTTATATATTATAGTATTAATATATCATGTTTATTATATATTAATATATTAGTATATGGAATATTAATATATTTAATATTAATATTAATATATAATAATATAGAAAAAATTATTAATTTTATTCTTAATAAAAACATTAAAATCGGATATCCACTAAAATCGAATATCTAATTTTAGTTGTAGGGCCCCTTTCAGTTATTGCCCTTAACCACCCACAATTAATCTACCTCCCAGAGGGGCCCACACAAATCAGATATCCGCTAAAATCGGATATCTAATATACTGAATATCTGATTTTAGCCAATATTCGATTTCTCTGACCAAAATTTGAAATTTTGAAATTTGGCTTGAGATTGCATTGGGATTTGGCTAGGAAATGCCTAGCCTGGAAAGTCAATAGAAAAAACGTGTTTTTGAGTATTCCTTGTTTTTCCAGACTTCGCCCTGGTGGCCAACGACTTTTTTTTAGCCGAAATTGATAAAATGAAAAAGGGATTTTTATGGACATTATCAACTTTCCAACAATATAATGTTTGCCTTATTTTGACTTTGATAAAAGTGGATGAGACCACTAAAATTATATTAAATCTTTAGTTTTTTTTATAGGTGTCTAGTTCAAATAGCACTAAAGGGAAGAACCAGTGAGAAAACCCTTCATTATTGCTCAAAATAACATGAGCCTATCTACCCATTACAAATTCCCATAGGCATTACAAATAAACCCCCCAGATACATAGCCAACCGCATTAGATATAAAGGAAGTTGTGAGAACCAGTCTAGAAGAGAACATCTCAAAATGGAGCCAAAGATGTCCAACAAAATTCAGTGCCATCACCCCTTAGGACAATATGATGTTTAAATGGTGTCATGTGGTGTCTTAAGGGGTCATATGGTGTTCTACCTCATGTGTGGGCCCTTAGGACCTCATATGACCCCTTATGACCCCATATGACCTGTAATGATATTGTATAACCCCTTAGGACACCATATGACCCCTTTTAAGACCCTAGTACATGATATGACCCCTTAGGACATCATATGACCCCTTTTAGCATCCTAGTACACGACATGACCACTTATGACACTATATGATCCCTTAGGACAATATGATGTCCTAATGGGTCATATGGTGTCCGAAGGGTTCATATGGTGTCCTAAGGGTTCATATGGTGTTCTAGCAAATGTGTGGGCCCTTAGGATCCCATATGACTCCTAATGACATTGTATGACCCCTTAGGACACCATATGACCCCTTTTAGCATCCTAGTACACGACATGACCCTTTATGACACCATATGAGTCATATGGTGTCCTAAGGGGTCATATGGTGTTATAACACATGTGTGGGCCCTTATAACTCCATGTGACCCATAACAACACTATATGACCCATTAGGACATCATATGACCCCTTTTAATATCCTAGTACATGACATGACCCCTTATCATACAATATGACCCCTTATGAAAATATTATGTCCTAATGGGTCATATGGTGTTATAACACATGTGTGGGCCCTTAGGACACCATATCACCCATTAGGACACCATATGACCCCTTTTAACATCCTAGTACACGACATGACCTTGGTCATATAGTTTTCTAACACGTGTGGGCCCTTATGACCCCATATTACCCCTAACGACACTATATGACCCCTTAGGATACCATATGACCCTTTTTAACATTCTAGTACATGACATGACCGCTTATGACACCATGTGACCTCTTAGGACAATACGATGTCCCAATGTATCATATGGTGTCCTACGGGGTCATATGGTGTTATAACACATGTGTGGGCCCTTAGGACACCATATGACCTCTTTTAACATCCTAGTACATCACATAAACCTGGTCATATGGTGTCCTAAGGGGTCATATGTTGTTCTAACACATGTGTAGGCACTTAGGACACCATATGACCCCTAACGACACCATATGACCCCTTAGGACACTATATGACCCCTTTTAATATCCTAGTACATGACATGACCCTAGTCATATGGTGTCGTAAAGGGTTATATATTTTTCTAACATATGTGTGGACCCTTAGGACATCATATGATCCCTAACGACACCATATGACCACTTAGGACACCATATGGCCCCTCAAAACACCATATGACCGTTTAGGACCATATGATGTCCATATGTTATCCTAAGGGTTCATATGTTTTTCTAACACATGTGTTGCCCCTTATGACCCCATATGACACCTAATGACACCATGTGACCCCTCAAAACACCATATGACCCCTAACAAAAAATATTAATAAAATATTTTAATATATATCTAATTTATATATTATAGTATTAATAGATCATGTTTATTATATATTAATATATTAGTATATGGAATATTAATATATTTTATATTAATATTAATATATAATAATATAGAAAAAATTATTAATTTTATTCTTAATAAAAACATTAAAATCGGATATACGCTAAAATTGGATATCTAATTTTAGTTGTAGGGCCCCTTTCAGTTATTGCCCTTAACCACCCACAATTAATCTACCTCCCGAAGGGGCCCACACAAAATGAATATCTACTAAAATTAGATATCTAATATACCGAATATCTGATTTTAGCCAATATTCGATTTCTCTGACCAAAATTTGAAATTTTGAAATTTGGCTTGAGATTGCATTGGGATTTGGCTAGGAAATGCCTAGCCTAGAAAGTCAATAGAAAAAACGTGTTTTTGAGTATTCCTTGTTTTTCCAAACTTCGCCTTGGTGGCTAACGACTTTTTTTTAGCCGAAATTGATAAAACGAAAAAGGGATTTTTATGGACATTATCAACTTTCCAACAATATAATGTTTGCCTTATTTTGACTTTGATAAAAGTGGATGAGACCACTAAAATTATATTAAATCTTTAGTTTTTTTTATAGGTGTCTAGTTCAAAGAGCACTAAAGGGAAGAACCAGTAAGAAAACCCTTCAGTATTGCTCAAAATAACATGAGCCTATCTACCCATTACAAAAGCCCATAGGCATTACAAATAAACCCCCCAGATACATAGCCAACCGCATTAGATATAAAGGAAGTTGTGAGAACTAGTCTAGAAGAGAACATCTCAAAATGGAGCCAAAGATGTCCAACAAAATTCAGTGCCATCACCCCAAGAGCCAACCTATCTATACACCACAAGAGTCCAAAGCTTTGAAGAAAACAAAAATCAAAGCCAGAAGAGAACTAAGAATAAGTGATCCTGCTAGCATAAATATGGTGAGCAAACATAAACTAAACCAAATAAGAAGCAGAGAAGGATAATGAAGACCCTCAGGAAGCAGGATGAGACCGATCCAAAGAATAATCCAAAGCAAAAGCCAAAGAAGTAACAGCAGAATAAGAAACCCTTTGCAACACCACTTTAACTGCTCTTTCCAATTCCTCACAAAAAGCCACCATCCACCGATTTTTACAAGAACTCTCCATAGAAAATAGAGCATTTTGTTTGAAAGGAAAACAAAACAAAGATAACATGAATGACATAATTGCACGCCATCAAGATTATAACAAAGAACAAGATCACTGGATCATAATTATCATCCCATCATAAGAAAAAACTGCTAGCAAGAAGCTGCTCAAGAAATGATGAAGCCAACTCATGCCTCACAATATCCCCAATCATTAAAATACAACTCCCTAAATGGCAGATCAACCACGGTGCCAGATGATACAAAGAAAGGACCAATTTCTAAGATACAAAACCCCATGGAAAGGCATCAAACATCTAGCCACAAATAAAAATGATTACCAAAAAAATAGAGGATCTAACAATTATTACTAACATACCCCTATCGTATAGATAATCATTAACATGTAATGATTGCTGGTACCCAACAGACTCCAAATTTTTGAAAGGAAATCAAAATGCCCACCAACAAAGATAACCAATAACCAAGCACGCAACCAAGTAGGATAGATAGATAGTAGAACAAAGACCCATTCAGAACCAACACCATCAGCCAATCAAAAGATGCCCCTCCATCCTCCATACTTAATGCGGAGGTACTACCAAATATAGCTACAACAAAGATGTTTCCATAAGGCAGGACAACATCCCCCCTATAGCCATATAGGGAAGTGAAAAACCACAAAAAGCAAGGAGACGGGACAAGTCAATAACACAATAGGAATCTCAATCTGATAGTAGAAACCACAAAAATCTCCCTACTCCACGAGGAAAATCTAATAGGAAATGTCAATAAGAAAGATAGTGTCCTTAAGACCAACACCTTCACTATAGACACTAACGAAAGAAAACCACACCAAGCATAGAAAATGAAATATGTTTCTGAGAGGAGGGCCTGCTAAGAAAGAAGCTTCATGCAAGAAATAGGAATGTCCGAAGCAGAAACCTCTAAGAAATCAGCACCCTCAGCAACAGCCTCATTCGCTAAGAAATCCACAATGACGTTGATCTCCCTAAAACAGTGAGAGATAGAGAAAGTCGAAAAGCTTTTTAATTGCTGAAGAATATGATCTAAAAAATACTGTAAATGCCAAGAGAGATCATTTGTTAGCTACAACCGCCTGAAACACCACCATTGAATCGCCTTCAATAACAATATCTTTAATGTTTAATGAAAGAGCAAGATCAAGGCCAAAGGATAAAGCCTAAAACTCAGCCACATTATTGGTACCATGCCCAATTTGTTTTCCCATGGCTTTGATGATCTTCGAAGAATGATCAAAAATAACTACTCCAACACCAGACCTTCCCGGATTCCCCTTGGAAGCCCCATAAAACTGAAGTTTGAATAATGAGAAGGGAGGAGGAGTCAATTTATCCATTCAATGTTTAACAAGAGAAGATAGACCACTTGATAAAGCCCCATGGGAAGGCACTAGACGAAGCGAAGACCATTTCCAAGTGACCCAATTATCCGAATGAGAGAAAGACCTGAGGTGATCTAAATTTTTATGGATGAAAGAATGTACCACCTCACTAATGGAGGTTTGGATATTACCAATTACATCAATCAAGGTGGCAGATTTATGTTTGAAAATTCTAGAATTCCTTTCAAGCTAGAGATTCTAAATCACCAGTGATGGGGCCACAACCCAAAGGGATGAATCAAACGAGGAGGAAAACAACAAGAGCCAGGCCATGAATTGCGAGAATAGATTAGGACACATAGCAGAAGACCAACCAAGCATGCCAAACAGCCAAGACCAACACTCAGAAGCAAATGGACATAATAGGAAAAGATGATCCATGGATTCCATACAATAACCACAAAAAACACAAGGGAATATTGATGTAATCCCAAGTCTGTCCAATTGCATCCCAGTGAGAACTTTATCTTGGACTGCCAACCAAGCAAACGACCCTACTTTATGAAGACAAATCGGATGCCAAAAAAGCTTATAAGGCCAACAAGAGGGTGAAGAAGTCTAAACCAAAGAATTATAACCATCTTTAACTGTTCATATGAACCTATAGCATTCTTAATCCAGACCAAGGAGTCCTCTTTATTGTGAAAAACAAGAGGTCTTTTGTGAAGTTCTTCCACAAAAGCAAGTATAAGATTGTTATCAATAGACAAGGGAGGAATATTCTTCCATTTAGCCATTACACATGAACCAGTGGAAACAATGTCAAAATAATCTACAATAAAAGGCCCCCAAAGCTCTGATAGAATACCGGGAAAAGGGGACTAGTCTCGGATAGCTGAAAGCACAGGATGCCCATTCCAGACTTCATCCCAGAACCAGGCTTTTTTCCCATTATGGACAACCTAGGATAAATGTGGTAAAATAACCCTCCTATAAGATACCAAAAAGTTCTAGAATGATGAACCCTTCGGAAGAGGTAAAATCCTCTCTCTGGAAGCACCCCTTAAATACTTAGCAAGCATGATGGAAGCCCATTTTCTATGAGGGTCTGCATATAACTTCTATACCAATTTTGCCCCCAACACCTTATTCTGAGCAGCTACATCATGAATACTCACACCCCCCAACTCTTTGGGATGACAAATATTGTCCCAAGCAAGAAGAGGGATCCTCTTCCTATCTCCCAAGTTATCATTCCAAAGGAAGGACCTAAGGGAAACTTTCATGTTCTTAATAACTTAAGAGGGAGCCTGCAAAATAGACATCAAATATGTGGGGATGGCATTCAGAACTGACTTGATTAAAAGGATCTTACCAGCCATCTTAAGCCACTTGTGATTCCAGGAGGAAATTCGGGAGGTTATTGAATAAACAACTTTATCCCAAAAGGAGGCCTTTTTCAACCCTAGAAAGAAAGGAATTCCCAAATACATACACGGAAGGGTCCCTACTTGGAAACTCCAAAAGCGAACGAGTCTATCCCTAACTAGAGGGGAGACGTTCACAAAAAAGCCTTTGGACTTGTGATTATTAACTCTTTGTCCAGAAAAAGTAGCATAATCAAAGATAATTTTCTTTATAACTCGAGCCTCCCTCAGAGAGGCTACCCCAAACAAAAGCATATCATCAGCAAAAAAGCAATGGGATTGTGGGGAAAGGAGGCCATCCACTTTAATACCTGACCATAAACCAGATGATGTAGCATTAGAGATGGCCCTACTTAACGCTTCTGCCAAAAGAATAAGCAGAAAAGGAGACAAGGGATCCCCTTGCCTAAGTCCCCGGGAGGAAGCAAAAAACCCCAAAGGGGAACCATTAACCAAAACTGAGAAGCGAGCAGATGATATGCATGAAAAAACCCACTTTACCCAACAACGCGAAAACCCCAAAAGATACAAAACAATCACAAGGGATTGCCAATTAACATGATCATAAGCCTTAAACATGTCTAGCTTAAGAATCATGGCCAGTACCTTTTGTTGAGATATGGAGTGCACAATTTCATGAGCTACAATCGCACCTTCAGATGTCTCCTGACCAAGCACAAAGCCCCCCTATTCCAAGGAAACTATCTGAGGAAGGAGCCTAGAAAGCCTAACCGAAATTTCCTTAGTAAAAATTTTAAATAAAATAGTACACAAGGTAATCGGACGAAAATCCGAAAATGAGCTAGGATTGTCCACTTTTGGAATAATAGCAATAAGAGTAGCATTAAAATCTCTCAAAATTGACCTATTTCTTCTAGATTCCTCCAAGGCTAACAACACATCATTACCTATAAATTCCCAACACTTCTGAATGAATAGATCCGTAAAACCATCCGGGCCTAGGGCCTTCTCCGAATGCATGGAAAAGACTATCTCTTTCAGCTCAGCCAAATTAAAGGGAGCCATAAGCATCTTATTATCTTCTTGAGATACTAATGAGGGGATTGAATTCACAATCTCATTGTCTACCGCAACTGGATCCGTTGTAAGAAGTGACTTAAAGAACCTAATGGCTTCGGAAGCAATATCATCCTCATCAACCAAACTGTTACCATTAGAGTCAATAATACAAGAAATTCGACTACGAAGCCTCTTGAGCTTAGACGAGGAGTGGAAGAACTTAGTATTTCTATCCCCTTCGGAGAGCCAGAGGTCCCTAGACTTCTACCTCCAATAAGATTCTTCCCTAGCCAAAGTCTTAGTCAGTTGAAGATTCAACCAACTTTAACCTATCATACAAAAGAGAGGACATTCCTAAAGCCATAATGCTCTTACTAAGCTATTCAATTTCTTCCTGAATCCTGGCCTTTTCTCCAAAAATATTCTTAAAATGCGACACATTCCAATCCCTAATCCTATACTTTAAGAAGCCCATTTTCTTAACAAGCTGAAACATTCGAGACCCAAGAAAAAATGGGGCAGAGCACCACATTACTTTAATGAGGGTAAAAAAGATTGATCCCAAAACCACATTGGCTCAAACTTAAAAGGTAACTTCCGAGGTGCCCTATCCTCAAAAATAGTAAATAGAATAGGGAAATGATTAGAGCCAGTAAAGGGGAGAACTGAGGAAACAAAGTCCTAACCCGAATTGAACCAATTTTCCAAAACCAAAAAGCAATCCAGCCTTTCAGAAATTTGGCAAAAGTCTCTCCGCATGTTGGTCCATGTAAATGGACTATTAAGAGGTTTACAATCAACCAAATTTAAAGAATGAATGAAGTGGCAAAAGTCTGACATAGAATGTTTGTTAGGGATGATTCCCCCAGCCTTTTCATCCAAACTAGCAATTACATTAAAATCCCCCCAAAAAAACAGAAAAACATTGCGCAGCGGAGCAGCAAGGGAAACCAAAAATTCCCAAAGGTTTCTTTTTTCTAAAACCCCAGATAGTCCATAAACATTAAAAAGACAAAATTTTAAATTAGATATCCTACTTTTGACCAGACCAAGCATCCAATTGGATGAGGAAGCAATTAATGAAAAATGTACACTAGAGTCTTTCCAAAGGATCGCAAGACCACCAGGAGCACCTAACGAAGGAGATGCACAAAAATTCCATACTTTCCAAGAAGAGAATAACCTATCAGCAGAAGATAGATTTAACTTAGTTTCTTGTACCATTACCACATCACACTTCATTAAATCCATTTGTGACTTAATCAAGCATCGTTTCTTAGGGGCATTTAAGCCCCTAACATTCCAAGATATAATCCTCATTGGTCTTGAGGGGAAGCATCTGCTCTCCTCGAAACTTTCAAAGAAACCGGAGAAACCCTACTTGCCAAAAAAGTCTTATGAAGACTTCGCTTAGTAGCCAAGGCTCTTGTGACTAGCGGACTAAAGGGTTTTTTTTGTTCTTTTCTTTCTGGAAGTCTCCAAAGAAGAAAGACGAGTTGATTGAATTCCCACATCAATTTCTAGTTTAGTCTTAGCATATTTGGGTTTACAGCCTCTTTTCCCTGAAGTTGACAAAGGTGAAGTAGGGGAAAGAGGGGTTTGAACCAAAGGAAGCCTGTTAATACCCAAACGAGTATCCACGGGTAGCCTATTTTCTACCTCAAGAACCGATGGCACCCTACCCTCTTCCTTATCTAGAAGAATGGGAGCCGAAGATGGGCCAAGAACTAATGTCACCAAAGCCTTATCCGTATTGAGTAAGTCAAAAGAGTTAATAATGGGAAAAGAAGCCAAGTCATTCTCCAGGCTACCCAAATCGACCGAGATTGAAGAAATTACTTTATTAGCTAAAACAGAGTTGAGAGAAACCTTATTTGTATTAGCAATATCTTGCATCTGAGCAATAAGCTGCTCATCTGGAACAATATCAATATCCACAGGATGTTCTGAATTATTCAAAACCACAAGGAATTGTATCTCAGACCCTAAGACATTTCCCAAATCAACAAGATGCAAAGAAGACATTCCTTTGTTTAAAGCACCATTAGAATTATTCAAAGGAGAGACATTCGCAAAACCAGTCTTCGGGGAAGAAACAAAGCAGTTAGGAACCTCTACCGAAACCCTAGGAATGAAGGTTTTCTTCAAAGGGGAAGCTAGATTAGTAGTAGAGACATCTAAATGGTCCTTATTCCAAACAAACAATTCCGCATTCCCATCAAAAGAGGATTGAATGCCCCCCGAGCCAAATTGAATGGTTTTCATATGAAAAAACAAAGGAGAATCCATAGTCACCAAAGAACAACCAAAATTCCTAGAATCTTTGATAAGATTTTGATGCCATAGACCAAAAGGAGACCGAATATTACAAAACTTCGGCGGAGAAACCTTAGGTGAAATTAAAACACAAATTTTAACAACCACCACCCCATCCTCAAGCATCGAATGAGACAACAGAAATTTGCCAAAAGAATCCCCCAATATTTGTTAAAATATCAGATTCAACAAATTCCGATGGCAACAAAGGAAGTTTAAACTAGATAGGAACCTGTTTTGGGCAAACCCTAGAGGTCGCTAGAAAGGGCTTCCAACTTTCTACAAAAATCTGATTCTTTCCAAGCTAGAAAAATGGAACACTCAATGCCTTATCCCTAACAGATGCAGAATCAATAATATTAGTATCTAACATAATAAACTAGTCTAAAACTTATCAGCCTAAAACTAATTCATGACAAAACCCTAGTTTGGTTCTATTCACTAGTCACTACTCTAGCGTTAAAAATGGTCTTCAATGCTTGAGAAGAACTACAAAACTTGATATGGACTCTAGCACCATTAAAAAGTCACCCCCATAGTCCATACGGAGCTGTCGGGATCATAAAAGATGGAAAACAAAAATAAGATTGAAATGGACATTTTATTTATGAACGAGTAGAATTTAGCAGGCTGCTGATTAAGTCAGTCAACAATAATAACACTTGCCGTGAATGGAGGGACAGATTTAACATTTTTTAAGTGTAGAGAAGATGCTTAGAAAGACCCCTGCAATTTCTACGAATTTACCTAGACAATGCTTCAACCATTTAGGAACTTCAATTTGCAATGAATGTCCTTTCTATGAAATTGCATTCCTATTGTGAGAAATATTCCTTGATATATCTATGAGTGTACTCAACATTTGAAAATTTTGAGAGTTTGGCCTTGAATTTTTCATAAAAAATCACCGAGCTGTCTGGATCATAAAAGATGAACGACAAAAATAAAATTGAAGTGGACATTTCAGAATTTAGCAGGCTGTTGATTAAGTCAGTCAACAATGATATGAATTGGCGTGAATGGAGGGACAGGCTTAACATTTTTTTAATGGTAGAGAAGATGCTTAGAAAGGCCCCTGCCCCTGCAATTTCTGTGAATTTACTTAGTCAATGCTTCAACCATTTAGGTACTTCAGTTGTTGGTCCTGAGATGATGAACTTCAATTCTACAACGAATGCCCTTGCAACGAAATTGCATTCCTACTGTGTGAAATTAGTATTCCTTGATATATCTATAAGTGTCCTCACCCATTGAAAAATTTGAGAGTTTGACCTTGACCGATTCTCATTGCAACCACAATCACAATTTTCAGAAAGAGGCGAGTTTGTTTTTCTTTGCAGCTCTCAATAAACATTTTTCACCACTTTCGAATTTGCAATAGTATGGAGTACAATCAATAAACATTTGACACTCAATCATTCAATAAAATGAATGAAATCTCAAGTTTTTTTTAACAACTATTGGCTACAATAGACAAGAACACGGATAACAGTTGATAAAACCATATTAATGGTTTGACTGAATTTCGGTACTCTGGGTGTCTGCAATTGAAAACTCAAATTGGGTGTCTGCTTAGATGTCGATTTTCCTGCTGGTGGATCAGATTTTCTGAGATTTTTGCAGCAAGTAACTTCTAGAACATTTCCTGCGCAATTAGCACATGATTCCAATTTCTCCACAGCCGATTTTAAGTGATTTTGCATGGTTTCTTTCGTTTTTTTTTTCAATAAAAGTGGATTATTCCACTAAACTTTTTTATTAATATTTTTTATTTTTTACACAGGATTCAAAGAGCATACCAGAGGAAAGAACCCTGGCAAGAAAACCTCCGGTCACAGCTCATAAAATAAACCTATAGTATCTAACGGATCAATTTATACACCCTACCCAAAACCACATACAAAATGCAGTCACGACACATATAATATCAGTTTTGCATAGAACCCATATGACAATTTGCAAAAAAAACCCATCGGATAATTTTCAAATGTAGACTCCATAGCTGCTATCAATGGAAGAAGACAAAATTTTCCAAAGCCCTATGCCAAGTGAGCCAAAAACCTTCCTGCCAAAAAAGAAAGTACCAAAAAACCTTTGGAAAAACACTATTATATCAAATACCATGACCTCAAACTCTACTCTAGACAACGAACATGAATACTTGAAATGAAAGGGGAAAGCGTGAATAATTATCATCATAAAATTTTACATCGACGTTACTCAAGAAAATCATATGACTATTGCTGCAAACTTTCCCATACCCTAGAAGGAATTTCCTCAAAACCCACCTCTCGCTGATTAGCATTGCTATCAATGGCTAAATATGCCAAATAATCTGCAATCTTATTAACTTCTATGTAACAATGGGATACCAAGAAAGATTCAAACAATTCTAATTTTTGTAAAATGGGATCAAGTATATATTGCAAATTCCAACAATTCGATTTCTTTTTCATAATACATTGAATAATCACCATAGAATCACCTTCAATTATTAAGTCCTTAATTCCCAAAGAGATTGCCATATCCAATCCAAAAAACAAAGCATGAAATTCCACATAATTGTTAGTTTTAAAACCAATAGCATGACACTTAGCTCGAATAAAATTTGCATTGTGATCATAAATTACCATGCCTACCCCAGCCGGCCCAGGGTTACCACGAGAGGCCCCATCAAAATTCAGTGTAAAGTGCCCCTGCGGAGGAGGTTTCCATCTAGCAAAGCATCTCTTACCTATTGCATCATTCTTTTTTAAAATTGAACCATGAAAGGGTAAAACTGATAGCAGCTTCCAAACTCTAGTAACTCTACTATCCCAGTGCGAAAAAGAAGTAAGATTTTCCAAATTCTTATAAATAAATGACAAAGCAACCTCAGAGATTGAAGACTCAATTTTTAATAGAACCTCAGACACTGGAGACCTTGTTTTTTTAAATATCCTGTTGTTTCTCTCTAGCCAAATATTCCAAACAACAATAGATGGAGATATTATCCAAAGGCATGCATAAAAAGATGAGGCAAACATAAAGGGCCAAGATCTAAAATGGGAAATGAGATCCTTACTAATAACAAAGGATATATTCAACTTCTCAAACAACCACTGCCAACATTCATAAGCATAATCACAATGTAGGAACAGGTGTGAAGAAGATTCCAAATTTTTGTTACAAAGGACACAAGGGAAAACAGCAGTAATACCAAGCCTGTCTAGTCTCATACCTGTAAGGACTCTATCCTGAACTGCCAACCAAGCAAAGGCTCTAGCTTTGGGAAGACAAGCCGAATGCCAAAACAACTTATAAGGCCAAGAAGATAAATCTTTAACAACCATAAGAGAGTTGTAACCATCTTTAATAGTGTACTTACCAGAAATATTCTTTGTCCAAATAAGTTCATCCTCAGAATCAGAAAGAAATACAATTCTATCCTCCAATATCTTTTCAAAATCTAATTTCATGCTTTGATCGACTTCCATCTAGCTAGCTTAAGGGGTCCACTAGTCACAATTTCAAAATAATCTGCTACAAAAACACCCCAAAGGGAGGAAAGAACAGTGATCAGAGGAGACCAATCCCTAATATTCACCAAAGGTGTGTGTCCATTCCATACTTCATCCCAAAATCTGAGCTTTCTACCATTATGAACAATCCATGAGAGATGAGGCAAAATAACTGATCTACATTTACAAAGGAAATTCCAAATAGCAGAAACCGAAGGCAAATTTGAGACTTTAAAAATGTACTCTCTCGGTCCATTATTTAAATATTTGGAAAACATAATCTGTGCCCATAAGAAGCTAGGCTTGTCATATAATTTCCAAACCAACTTAGCACCTAAGGCTAAATTCTGATTCTCTAGACTCCGAATGCTTGTTCCCCCAAGTTTCTTAGGCAAACATACCTTATCCCATGCAACTAAAGGGAGTTTCTTCTTGCCATCTTTATTATTGTTCCAAAGAAAATCTCTAAGAGTATCCTGTAAACTAACAACGGCTGCTTTTGGAGACTTCAAAACAGACATGAGATATATGGGAACAACATTCAAAACAGACTTGATGAGAACAATTTTACCCGCCAAAGTTAACCATCTATGATTCCATGAGAGAATTATTTTAGAAATGACCGAAATAATCTTATCCTGTTTAACAAAGAAAGGAATCCCAAGGTAAGTACATGGAAGATTTCCAGTCTCAAATCCCCAAAAGGATTGCAACCTATGCTGAACCGGTTGTGATGTATTAAGAAAAAAAATCTTTGATTTATCACCATTCACTTTCTGACCAAAAAATGATGCATAATTTTGTATTATTCCTTTAATCACTTTTGCCTCAACTGACGAACCATGTCCAAATAATAGAGTATCATCTGCAAAGAGACAATGAGAAATACTTTGGGGAATATTTTGAATCCTTATACCTTTCCAAAGCCCCCCCACTTTAGCAGCCCTAATAGCCCAACTAAAGGTTTCAGCTAGGAGAATAAACAAAAAGGGAGAAAGGGGATCTCCCTGTCTTAAACCCCTGGAGGAAGTGAAAAAACCACAAGGAGAACCATTAATTAAAACCGAGAATCTTGCAAAAGAAATACATGCATGAATCCATTTGACCCAAGCCTTGGAAAAACCTAACTTCTCAAGAACAACACATAAAGCCCCCCACTCTACTCTATCATAAGCCTTCATCATGTCTAGTTTAAGTATCATGGCCAAGGTTCTTTGGGTGGAAATAGAATGCAGCACCTCATGTGCTACAATTTCACCCTCTATCATCTCCCTTCCGGGAACAAAACCACCTTGCTCCAATGAAATGATCCTAGTTAGAATTTTTGCCAACCTAAGGGAAATTGCCTTCGTAAATATCTTATACAAAGTGTTACTTAAAGCAATGGGGCGGAAGTCAGCAAAAGTCTTAGTATCCTCTTTTTTAGGAATAATTGCAATCATTGTAGTATTAAGTTCTTTTAAAACTGGCCTATTTCTCCTAGATTCCTCGAGAGCCAATAAAACATCATTTCCCACAAAATCCCAACATTCATGAAAAAATAAAGTAGTAAAACCATCTGGTCCCAAGGCTTTATCCGGATTCATGGCAAAGATAGCACTCTTAACTTCTTCTAAGGAAAAGGGAGACATCAACATCTTATTGTTTTCCAAAGATACTAAAGGAGGAATATTAGATATAATATCATTGCTGAGATTTCCATTTTCCGAAGATAATAATGACTTAAAAAACCTAACTACCTCTGAAGCAATGTCCTCTGGTTCTATCAATAAATTCTCATTCTAACATTTAATACAAGATATCCTATTCTTACATCTTTTAATCTTAGTTGAAGAATGAAAAAATTTTGTGTTCCTATCGCCATCTGAAAGCCATAACTCTCTAGATTTCTGTCTCCAATAGATTTCCTCTCTAGCTAACACCTCCTCAAGCTGTAATTTTAGTGACTTCAATTCATCAAAAACTTGTGGCACCGTACCATGTTGAAGCACATGAGTATTGAAACACTCAATCGTATCTTGAATCCTTTGTTTCTCCTGAAAAATGTTCTTAAAATGTGAGATATTCTATTCCCTAATATTCAATTTTAAATAACTTAACTTCTTAGCAATCTGAAATATACGAGACCCAGAATAAAAAGGAGCAGAACTCCACCATTTCATAAGTAGACGTAAAAAGGAAGAATCCCTAAACCACATGGGCTCAAATTTAAATGGAGACTTAAAAGAAGCCCTATCCTCAATAACTAAAAGGGAAATTGGAAAATGATCAAAACCTGAGACCGGTAGAATAGAGGAAAAGAATTCAAAATCTAAATCAATCCAATTCTCAGATAACAAAAACCGATCTAATCTCTCAGCAATCTGAGAAAAATCACTTCTCATGTTTGTCCATGTGAAAACCCCATTCTGATACTTACAATCAAAAAGGCTCATATCAGAAATGAAATCCCCAAAGTCATCCATAATCCTTTTATTAGGGAAAACACCTCCTCTTTTCTCATCTAAATCAGTGATAGCATTAAAATCAGCCCTGAAGATAATAAAGGAACCATGTTTTAAGGGAGAAGAAATCCTCTTTAATTCACCCCATAACTTACTCTTCCCTTGAATTCTTGACGGAGCATAAATATTAAAAAGCCAGAATTTAACCTTCAAAATATTGCTTATAACTAAAGCCAACATCCAATTTGTAGTAGATGCCACTAACTGTACCTCAATATTATAATTATTCCAAAGCAGTGCCAAACCTCCTGAAGCACAACAAGCCGGAGAAGAAAGAAAATTCCATCTTCTCCAAGATGAAAAAACCAAATCAGCAGACTCCTTTGACAACTTTGTTTCTTGCAACATAAAAATATCACACTTAATTAAGTCCATTTGGGACTTAATTAAGCATCTCTTGTTAGGGGCATTTAAGCCCCTAACATTCCAAGAAATAATTCTCATTGTCCTCGAGGGGAGTCCGAAGCTCCCCTCTTCCCAATAATCAGAGAATTTTTTCTTTCCCCAAAGCAACCTTGCAAATTACGTTTCACAGCCCCTGATCTTGTCATAGGTGGACTAGTCACGAATCTTTTACTCCTCTTTCTTTTTACACTTACAGGAGTTAGGCATGTTTTCTTAGGCCTACCAAGAGAGACCGAATGCCTCCCTTGCCCACCAGTAAGAGAAAGGGACAAAGTCTTTTGAATTCCAGCATCAATTTCCATTTGAGTCTTAAGATTATTTGGAGGCCTACCTCTCCTAGGAGAAACCACCGATGGTGAAAAAATTAGAGTTGTTTGGACAATTGGTAAACTCTTGCATGTCTTTGGAGAAGCCAAGATAAATGGATTATCTTCAAAACTCAACTCTGTTGTAGCCAAAACCGCAAAAGGATTAGCAGATGCAGAAATTGGAAGGGTCGAGTTTATACCCCCCAAATCATTCTCAATTGAACAAACAACTCTATCAGTAATACCCTCATCCATTTGATGTGCATGATTGTTAAAAATATCATGTACTTGTTGAACCAGATTCTCATCTGGCATAATAACAGGGACAACCTCTGATGGGTTACTAATTCCTAAGGAAGATTCATTGGCCATATTAATTTCAACATTTAGAGGGGAATTATTAGACACCAAATTCTTAATTTCCTGAACTAAAGAAGCATCATTAGGAAAACCTATGGCAGGTACCTGTTTAATAGTTTCCATATCAACCACTGCATTTTTATCTAAATTCACATTCTTTGAAGAATCTAAAACCTCCTTTTGAGTGCATGAAGACAAATTGTCGTCCTTACCCTTTGTGTGATTATTTGGCATCTTAGGGCAATCTATCATCAATAGGTGATCTACTCCATTCATCAGGGGATTCCCATCCGCTGTACCCCCATTATTAGAAAATGGCTTCAGTAAAGACGAAAGTGAGACTGAACCCGAAGTGTGATCATTTGGTTTCTTAGAACTACGACACAATGGATTATTTTCAAGATTAATGTGACCTGTTTCTACCAATTTGTGCGAAGAGACATTTCCACATCTTTCAATCGAAAGTCCCGCCGACAAACTATCTTTATTAAGGGATTTAGGGACAGAGTCAACAACCTGCTGGTTTTTCTTAAAATCCATAAGTAAAGGAGCATCCATAAGTAAAGGAGACTTAAGAAGCTCCGTATCTAGTTTCTCAATTAACTAGTGCCAAATACCATCATGAGACTTGATATTTCAAGTACGGGGGCAAACATTGTTAGGGTTAATAAGAACACAAATTTTTACCAGAACCTCGCCCTCCACAAAGTCCATTTTAGATGTTTAAAAGGTTCCAATAGTATTTCTAATTTTTTCAAGAACATCTGGATCCATAAATTCAAAAGGAATTTTAGGTAAACCAAACCAGAAAGGAATAAGTTTCGAACTAGACCAAGAAGGAACAAAAAAAGGTTTCCAAGCCGCAATTGAAATTAAATGTTTTCCAAACCAATGATGTGAAGTTCTTAATACCTCATCTCTGAAAGAAGGAGAATCAAAGACAATCATAAAAGCATTCGCAGACAATAATTGAAAATAATGCATATCCCCCCATCTTTTCTGCAATTTATGATAAAGCTTTAACAAACTAATTTGATCACCCCAAATTTCCCTAGAAATAGCATTCGTATGCAAACAATTCGCTTTTTTATCGACATAAGAACCTAAAAGATCGATACAAGGGATAGGAGCCCAAACCTACGATGAAGAAACCTCAGGCAGAATAGGAACAGATGGAATCTTACTTACCTTTTCTGGACTAGCTTCCTTGAGGTTCACATTTACCTTATTTCGCACCTGCTGTGAAGAAACAGAAACCCTAGCCGTAGTCTCCTTATTTGCCAAGCCAACAACCCTAGCAAACGTGCGTTGATTGCCCAGATCCAAAGACCATTTCCTCGAAAATCCCTTGAATTGCTTCTCAGAATTCCCATGATTCGCACCATTATTAAAATGCCCTTGAATGAATCTCCTTCCATTGTTATTCTCCCCCCATGCTACACTACGTCTGTTCCCAAAGAAGCCTTGAAAGTATTTTGAAGCTGGCTAAAAAACCTTGTTATTTCCACTCTGGTTTACCTGTATCGCCATGTCCTTCCATCTGCCTTTCATGTAGACCCACTACGGAACATGAGGTAGGTCTTCCCAGCCCACATCTGCCCATGAACCCAAATGTCCTCTATCAGCCATGTCCGATCACTATATTATGCTGATTTGATGTTACCCCAACTGTAGCGATGACAATGCAAGCAAACTTTTACTAACAATGAACCTCAAGATGATTGGCAAGTGTCGTCCTTTGCTGTTGTCACAAACAAGTCTGAGTATGACAAAGTTATCTGCTACTAACAATCTGAAAACCTCCTCCCAAATGCTGATCTCCAAACCAAATGATAGTGTCCTCACTAATCAATTGTAGATCAATCACCGGATAGGCAAGGTTGTTTTCAAATGTTGTGGAAGCCCTGCGTGACTGATTTGAACAATACTACCCCTGGTATGTAGTTATCTAGTATGAGGTCGCCCATTGATCAAAATGATACATTTGTTGACTGATAGCAGTCCACCCAATCTGATCACTACCCCTAGTATGAATGACGTTGTGTTGTAATCAGTATCCTACTCCCAGACTGTAATCGCTGCCCTCCAATGTAAATTTTGGTGCACTAACGGTGAGCAATGAACCAAATCGTGGTAAGCATGAAGTCCGTGCCAATCTGCTGTCAGTTATGCAATTTTAATTCGGTTCACCTCTAAGCAGCACTATATTGGTTGGATCTTCATTTGTCCATTGTCCGTGGATCGGGTGCTTGTTGGGCATATTTGGTTTTGCTTAGATCTGATCGACCTCTGCAACTTCTCTGTTGTCCATGGATTAGGTGCTTGCTAGGCATATTTGGTTTTGCTTAGATCTAATCGACCTCTGCAACTTCTCTGTTGTCTGTGGATCGAGTGCTTGCTGGGCGTATTTGGTTTTGCTTAGATCTGATCAACCTCTGCAACTTCTCTGTTGTTCATGGATCAGGTGCTTGCTGGGCGTATTTGGTTTTTCTTAGATCTGATCGACCTCTGCAACTTCTCCGTTGTCTGTGGATCCAGCAGTCCTAAATCTAATTTCAATTGTCGCATGTTAATTATGACAAAACTGAGAGTTAGGATTCGAATTCATATTGATAATCATTATAAAACAACATGAACAACTCCCCTTTCTCGAAATAATTTCAGATCCGAAATTGTTGATATAGGTCTGGAAATGGTATTTCAAACTTAGAATTCTCTGCTTCAGATCTGGAAATAATGAAAACACTATTGAGAATGCTCAAATCCGTATGCTCAAGTTCTATAATTTTTATATGTCTGCCATAAGAATTTTATGTCGAGCGGAGACATGAACAATAAATATCAAATTCAGCGAGAGAAGCACTGCTACGAATTTGATAAGCTGTGATTTCCCCATGCTTTAGAGCTTTTGTTAACTAGGAAACGCCAGTTAACAAGTAAAATATATGAGCAGAAACAATAGCAGAATGGATAGGGTTAGAGACAGAATGCAAAAGCGGGTGAACATACAAATTGAGATGCTCATATTTATAAAGATTCAATTAGAACTGTTCAACGTAGCGAAAATATAGTGAAATTTCAGAGATGACTGTTCAAAGATAGAAAGCGTGTGGAAGAGTACGCAGCTTTTAATTTAAACCATTCAAATGGTTACTTTTTTTATTTGCTTAGTTCGTCAATAGACCTAGTCACTAAGAATATCCCCATTCTAATGATAGATTGACATTGACTTGAGTCTATAACATTGAAATAAACGGATTTCAAATTTATTAAATTTCAAGCTAAAATTATGATAAATAAGGGAATAAATAATTGGATATGCACACAAAATAGTAAATTTGAATTCCACAATCTACAAACGCAAACTGTTTAATGTATGATATTACTATTAGGGTTCAACTATGTAGTTTTTGAGTCAAACTCATTGACCCATGTTTCATGAGTAGTGGTTCACAAGAACCCATCTCTCATGAGAATGAATGGTCCACTTAGCACCCACTGCATCTAGGTGATGCTCACAGGGGTGAAGCATTGGGACTTCCCAGGAGGTCACCCATCCGATGACTACTCCAACTCAAGCGCACTTAACCACAAAGTTCCATCCAAGGTTAACCCACTTAGCTTGCAACCCCATTTGCAAAACCTTCAGCAAATTTTGTGCCTTATGAACCATTCATTATAGAGCCTCTTTAGCTCATCAATTGATAAGTAGGAGGTATTTTCCACAGCAAGTCAAACTATGATATTGCTATCAGGGTTCAACTATGTAGTTTTTGAGTCAAACTCATTGACCCATGTTTCATGAGTAGTGGCTCACAAGAACCCATCTCTGAGAATGAATGGTCCACTTAGCACTCATTCCATCTAGGTGATTCTCACAGGGGTGAAGCATTGGGACTTCTCGGGAGGTCACCCATCCCAGTACTACTCCAACTCAAGTGTGATTAACCACAGAGTTCCCTCTAAGGTTAAACCCACTTAGCTTGCAACCCCATTTGCAAAACCTTCAGCAAGTTTTGTGCCTTGTGAACCATTTGCTATAGAGCCTCTTTAGCTCATCAATTGATAAGTAAGAGTTACTTTCCACAACAAGTCAAACTATGATATTGTTATCAGGGTTCAACTGTGTAGTTTTTGAGTCAAACTCATTGACCCATGTTTCATAAGTAGTGGTTCACAAAAACCCATCTCTCATGAGAATGAATGGTCCACGTAGCACTCATTGCATCTAGGTGATACTCACAGGGGTGAAGCATTGGGACTTCTCGGGAGGTCACCCATCCTAGTACTACTCCAACTCAAGTGTGCTTAACCACGGAGTTCCCTCCAAGGTTAAACCCACTTAGCTTGCAACCCCATTTGCAATACCTTTAGCATGTTTTGTGCCTTATGAACCATTCATTATAGAGCCCCTTTAGCTCATCAATTGATAAGTAGGAGGTATTTTCCATAGCAAGTCAAACTATGATATTTCTATCAAGGTTCAACTATGCAGTTTTTGAGTCAAACTCATTGACCCATGTTTCATGAGTAGTGGTTCACAAGAACCCATCTCTCATGAGAATGAATGGTCCAGTTAGCACTCATTGCATCTAGGTGATGTAATCATTTTCTCAATATTCTATTACCAAATAGTGTGCACTAGTTACATAAGTATTATTAATCCTATGTTTGTATTATGTTTAATAATTTGGTATTACCTAAATAATTTGTCATTTATACAAATAAAAATATTTTTGATATTCTAGAAATATAAATCACTTTAAACCTTTATATTTAAAGGGTTCCAAAAAAAATGTTTTAGGAAACAAGAATTTTAATTTTCTAATTCAAGAAAGTAAGTCCAAAGAAAATTGAGTATAAATATAGAACATAAATGTTAATATTCATCTAACAAATAGTTACATAATAAAAGCAAATGTTCTTTTTAATTTTTGATAAATTCTAATTGAAATTTTTTTAAATTTCTTTTTTTGAAAGTGGTTTCAAAAGTATTTTTTGATTTTATGGCTTATGGAATTCAAAGTCTATTCAATGATATACCTATATATTTTGTTTACAATGGGTGAGATCATTATTTTTTAATGAATATTTTCTATTTAGTTTTATTTAATAAAAGATAATGGTATGATAGTAATAAAAGGACAAGGGTGGTATGTTTTAATATTAGGATTGAATTGTAATATTAAAATTAACATAAATTATTTTTATTGATTTCTATTAATAATAAAGATTTATTTTAATTATTGTTAAGTAAAATTTTTAATTAGAATTCATCAATATTAAAAGTGAAAAGAACATTTGTTTCTATTATGCCAAATTTTGCATGATGAATGTCAACATTCGATGTTCTTCTTTATTTATACTCATTTTTCTTTGGACTTATATTCAATGAATTAGAGAACTAAAATTCATGTTGCCTAAAACAAATTTCAAAACTATTTAAATGTAGAGTTTTAAGGTGCTTTATATTTCTAGGATATCAAACTTTTTTATTTGCATTATGACAAATTATTTAGGTGATACCAAATTATACGGGCACTTGTACAACACAAACATGTGACTAATAATACTTGGGTAACCAATGCACATTATTTGATGGTAGAATATTGAGAAAATAAACAAACATGTTTGTGTGTAGATAGTGCAATCCAAATTTACTATTTCATGTACATAGACAAATATTTATTCTATTATGTATCATGTTTTTAGCTTGAAATTTTTAATAAATTTGAAATCCAGGTATTTCAAATAACAAAAGTCTCATAAATAATATTACAATATCAATTAAAGGACTAAAAAGGAACAATAAAGTTATCTTATGTATACAACATCAAAATAAATATATAATTTTATGAACAAAAATGATGCACACATAATTTGGTAAATACAAATAATGAACAACAATTTAACACTATAAATGACGATGAAACATTTATAGAGACATACGAATAATTTAAATGCTAAAATTCTATATACTTTTCTATTACAATTCAACGTAAATTTATCAATTTTTGGTCAAATCCAAATAAAATCTAGACTAACAAATTTATGAAAGTAGAGTAAGTTATATTATATAATAAAAGAGGACACATATTGTACAAGAAGGACTTTTCTTATACAGGCACTTGGTAAAAGATAAGATGGTATAAAATTATGGTAAGAGTAACAATCATATTATATGAGATAAAAACAATTAAATAACATAAAAGTATCATAAGATAATTTAACTTTAAGCATAAACAAAACTTAGACGAAAGCTAGCTAGGAGATGTACCCTATTGACATGGAAGCCCTCCTTAATTATTGTATTGCAGTGAAAATGAGGTTCACTAGTTGAAACATGCAAACTAGAAATCAAACCCATTGACAACAACATCACATTAAGGAAAAAAAAAATCAATACAATCAACCTCAAACCTATTGAAAAGGGTTGGGAAAAAATTGAATTCTTGGTGCAGTCACCATTGTGGAGGGACCTCGAGGAGATCAGTCCAAACTGGTCAGCAAGAGTAAACACAATAGAATCACAGAGATATGATGGAGGAAATTCATAATAGATAGTTTTATTGCATGAAAGTTAATTACATCCAACCGGTAACAACTGGGTTACAACATACCGACACACAGGCCTGGTAGAATAGGTCACACTAGGACCTTGAATCGAAAGATCTATATTGTAGGCACAGTCTATCTATTTAATTTTCCCTAATTCCTACTTGATCACATTCTAAATAATTATTATAAATATATTTATCAATCCAAATGATCCGGTCGGCCTAAAAAAGATCAAAACCCGAAGAACAAGACCTAACGTGCAAAATGAATAAGGTCAGACTCCACCAAGAGATTCCTTCAAAAAATCCAAAGGATGAAATGCAAAAGGTCTTCCACAGGCCAAGAAACATCGAGATAAACGCCCAAGGCTCCGCAAACTTTGGAATGGGCTCTGGTAGATCACTAGAATAGGTCTCAGGCAACCAGTAACAAAGGAACAATCGGTAACAAGAGACTATTAAGGGAACCGGTAGCGATATCTTGTTGAAAAGTGATCTAAATGAGATGTGATTTGAAAGAAAGAAACAATGATCAAGTCTTCAAGTAGAATCCAACTCCATAGGAACCAGTGAGCCAAAACCAGGACACACAGAAAGGAAAACTGAAACTGCAAACAAAAAACAAACAAAAAAGGAAATGTTTTTGGTTGATGCAAGATTGTTGTGAACTGGGGATGCTCCTGCATTAGACATCCAAGGTTAATAAAAAGTGAGCCTCTCACTTTACTGGGGTTAGAGGGAAACCAAGGCGGTCTACCTCTGCCTGAGAAATCCAAGATGAATCTTCCACTGGTCTGTTCTTCCACTTCATAAGATATTCTTTGTACTGACTACTTCGGGTACTACGCTCAATCCTACTGTCCAAAATCTCTTCAATCTGATCTAATTCCTTCTAGGGCAATTATTTCTCCAAATCAGTAATAATGTCCTCACTGAATTCTGGTTCATGGTACTCATCAAGATCTGTAATGTTGAATATAGGTGAAATACTTAGACTATCTGGTAGCTCCACCTCATATGAATTTCCAGAACTGAACTTTCTCAAGATCTTACAGGGTCCAAACTTGTTCATCTGCAACTTATTATAATTCCCAATCGGGAATCTCTCTTTTCTCAAATAGACCATCACTTCATCGCCAACTTCAAATTCCATATTTCTCCTCTTCTCATCTGCCTTCTCCTTGTATTTTCTATTCATGTCTTCTAAATGTTATTTAACCTGAATGTGCAATGTTGCCATGTGATCTATAAATTCTTCTACTTCCAAACTCTTTTGGTCTTCATTGCTAATGTCTCTCAATTCTGCTATTCCTTTAGGATGCACTCTGGTAACAATCTCAAAAGGTGTTTTTCTAGTACTTCTATTCACTGAATTGTTATAGGCAAACTCTACTTGTGCAAGGATCAAATCCCAACTTCCGGTTTTATCTCCCACTAAACATCTCAGCAAGTTTCCCAAACTCCGGTTAACTAATTCTGTCTATCCATCACTCTGTGGAGGAAAAGTAGAACTAAAATTCAAATCCATCTTCATCTTCTTCCAAAGAGTTCTCCAAAAACAGCCAACAAACTTAGTGTCTTTGTCTGAAACTATGCTCGTAGGCAATCCATGCAATCTTACCACTTCCTTGAAAAATAGGTTTGCTACATGCAATGCATCTAATGTTTTCTTACAAGGTATGAAATGAGCCATCTTTGAAAATCTCTCCACTACCACAAATATAGAATCATTCCCTCCTGGTGTCTTAGGTAAGCCAAGTACAAAATCCATACTTATATCCTCCCAAGGTCTTACTGGTACTGTCAAAGGTTTATACAATCCCACATTCTGACTACTACCTTTTGCAACTTGATAAACTCTACAACTCTACACATATCTCTTAACATCCTTATGAATCTAGGGCCAAAAGTACTGCTTACTCACCAATGCAACTATTTTATCAATGCCAAAATGTCTAGCTAAACCTCCACTATGCTTCTCTTTTATCAGGTTCTCTCATGGAACTTTTAGGTATGCACAATTAAACTCCCTTAAATAACATCCCATCATGAATGAAGTAATCCAACCATTTGCTCCTATCAACCATAACCGGTTCTCTATATGCTTTCCAAGGTTTTGCAAAATCCGGGTCTCCATCATACAAGGTCTTCTAATATTCAAAACCTAATACTGTCACTCTCATCTCTGTCAGAAAATTCCTTGTCCTACTTAATGCATCAACAACTTTGTTAGATTTCCTACTTCTATGTTTCAACACAAAGGTGTAACTCTACAAGAACTCTACCCATCTCATATGTTTCTGATTCAAATTACTCTGACTGTTCAAATATTGCAAAACTTGATGATCTATATACCGCACAAACTCCTTAGGCAACAAGTAATGTCTCCATTTCTTCAAGGCTTGAATTATGGCCTAAAATTCCTGATCATATACTGAATATCTCTTCTGGACATCATTCAATTTCTCACTGAAATATGCTATTGTTCTCGCTTCTTAACTCAAAACTGGTCCTATTGTTGTTCCACTTGCATCACAATCCACTTGAAATACCTTATTGAAATCCAGTTAAGCCAACACAAGCTGCTCAATCACTTTTTGTTTCAACAACTCAAAACTTTTGTTCGCTCTAGTGGTCCACTTGAATTCCTTCTGATCTCCCCTCATGGTCTCAGCCATAGGATTATAAACTAAACTGAAATTTTGGATAAACTTCCAATAAAAACTAGCCAGTCCATGAAATGATCTTACCTCTCCAATGCTTTCTGGTGTAGGCCACTCAACAATGGCTTTCACTTTCTTAGGGTCCATCTTCAAACCATCCTCAGATATCACAAAACCCAAATAGACTAGCTCATCCTTCATGAAAGTGCACTTCTTCATATTGATCAGTAATGTTTCTTCTCTCAACCTCTGCAAAACTTGTCTTAACTGCAACAAATACTCCTCTTTTGTTTTACTAAAAATCAGAATGTCATCCAAGTACACAATAACAAACTTACCCAACAATTTTTTCAAGACCGCATTCATCAGCCTCATGAAAGTACTTGGTGCATTAGTCAGTCCAAAAGGCATCACCAACCATTCATATAATCCTTCATTTGTCTTAAATATTCTCTTCCATTCATCACCTTCTCTGATCTTGATCTGATGATATTTACTCTTCAAATCTATCTTTGTAAATTACTTTGCTCCACTCAAATAGTCTATCATGTCATCCATCCTAGGCAAGGGAAACCGATATTTCACTATGATCTTGTTTATTTCTCTTGAGTCGGTACACATCCTCCATTCTCCATTCTTCTTATGTGCTAATACCACTGGTACTGCACAAGGGCTCAAACTTTCCCTGAACAAGCCTTTCTCCAATAGCTCTTGCACTTTTTTATTCGGTTCTTTATTCTCTGTCGGTGTTAACCGGTGTACAGCTTTCTTAGGCAAACTGGCTCCAGGAACTAAGTCCATGCAATGACTAATAATTCTAACAGGTATCGATCCATCGAGTATATTATCTGAAATGATGTCCTCATATTCTACCAGCAAATCTCTTATCTCTGTCGAGTGTTCTCCTTCTGGTTCCGGTCTCTCAATATTTTTGGGAATTAAGACAAAACACGCATTCTCATGTCTCATTCCATCCATGAACTTCCTTCCATCTACTAGGCAGATTCTAGTATTTGTACGGACTTCATTCTTCAAAGGTTCCTCCAAAGGCAACAAGGTTTGCTTTATCCCATTAGCCACAATAGTGTATGTATTCTTCCTTCCATCATGTATTGCCTGTCTATCAAACTACCAAGGTCTTCCCAACAAAAGATGGCAAATGTCCATAGGCATAATATCACATAAAACTTCATCATGACAATTCCCAATTTTCAATTTTACTAAACACTATTCACTCACTAATAACTTATTTTCATCCTAAATCCATGCTATCTGGTAAGGCTTAGGGTGTTTCAATCTCTCCAATTTCAAATTATTCACCATCTCTTCTGAAACAAGATTATCTAAACTACCACTATCAATAACAACTTTACAACACTTACCGGATACCTTAGATCTGGTCTTGAATAGGTTTCTCCTCTACAAGGGTTCTTTATCTCCTCCGGTATGACACAAATCTCTCCTTACCATCAATAGTTCTCCATCTTCTGGTTTATTGTCTGATCCACTCGGGTTCTCCCCCACTACTACTGCTCTTCTGGTAGCCTCTAACTTCTTACATTCAAATGCACGATGTCCTTCTCCTCCACATTTAAAACAGGTTCCTCTAAATTTCCTTTTGTCTTGTCTTCCAAAGTTCTCATTCTAGTAACCATCTGGTTCTTCCTCCAATAGAAATTTCTATCATCCTTCTGATATGAATTACCTTCCTTTCTCACTTCCTTGTCCTTGTTCTGATCTGTACTAGTTCCTCTTCCTCTGGTATATCCTCTTCCTCCTTGAAATCTTCCTCCGGTAAACCTTCCACCTCTACCTCTCTGTCTTTTCTCATGCCTTTTATTCAATTTCTCTTTAGCCTTTATTGCATACTGGTAAGCCTCTTCAACACTCTCTAATTTGATCATATTGAGTTCATCTTGTATAGACATCCACAATTCATTAAAATATCTTGCAATTTGTTCAATTTTATCATCAACATGTCCGGATCTGATGTTCAACTTGTAAAATGCTTCAATGTACTCCTTCACACTAGATTCCTTCTGTCTTAGATTCTGCAACTTTCAGAACAAATCTACTTGATAATTTGTCTGGAAAAACTTTGATTTTAACTTAGCAATCATCCTATCCCATGTCTTAATCTCTTCTTTACCTCTTCTTTGCCTATCAACTTGCAAGTGCTCCCACCAAAGAGATGCATGACCCTTCAACCGGGTATAGGCATACTCCACCTTCCTCTCTTCTACAGTGTTTTCAAAGTCAAAATACTTCTCCATCTCCGAGATCCAATCCATCAATTCATTTGAATCTAACTTCCCATCATATTCTAGTGGGGTAAAATGAGGTTTAGTGCTCGCCCTACTCAAAACCCTTAAAAACCTTTCCTCCTCTGGATCAACTTCTAGTAGGTTCACTTATTTTGCTGAGGCTTCTTCTCCTTCATCTTCGCTCACATCCTCAACATGTCAGCCTCTTCTCTGGTTTATCTCCATGGCTTCTAACCGAGCTTCTATTCCTTATAACATCCCAATTACAACAGGGTTTGCATTCCCACATGCTCCACCATTCCTAGTTCCTCTTCGCACCATTGATCCATGCTAGTCCTCTGCAATTGGAGGTCAAATCTGCAATCCACCACCCTACAAAAAGATTCAAGACACACAACCTTTGGAATAAACTTCGTTCTGATACCACTTGGTGCAGTCACCGGTGTGGAGGGACCTCAAGGAGATCAGTTCAAACCGGTCAGCAAGAGTAAATACAACAGAATCACAGAGATATGACGAAGGCAATTCATAATAGATAGTTTTATTGCATGAAAGTTAATTACATCCAACCGGTAACAACCGAGTTACAACATACCAGCACACAGACCTAGTAGAATAGGTCACACCAGGATCTTGAATCAAAAGATCTATCTTGTAGGCACAATCTATCTATTTGATGCTCCTTGATTCCTACTTGATCACATTTTAAAGCATGATTACAAATATATATATATATATCGATCCAAAGGATCTGGTCGGCCCAAAAAGGATCAAAACCCGAAGAACAAGACCTAACATGCAAAATGAATAAGGTCGGCCTCCACCAAGAGATTCCTCTGGAAAATCCAAAGGATAAAATACAGAAGGTCGGCCACATGCCAAGCAACATTGAAATCAACGCCCAAGGCTCTGCAAGCTTCAGAATGGGTTCTGGTAGATCACTAGAATAGGTCTCAGGCAACCGGTAGTAAAGGAACAACTGGTAACAAGAGACTATCAATGGAACTGGTAGCGATATCTTGTCAGAAAGTGATCCAAATGAGATGCGGTTTGAAAGAAAGAAACAATGATCAAGTCTTCAAGTAGAATCCAACTCCACAGGAACCGATGAGCCAAAATTGGGACACACAAAAGGGAAAATTGAAACTACAAATAGAAAACAAATAGTAAAGGACATGTCTTTGGTTGATGCAAGATTGGTGTGAACCGGGGATGCTCCTGCATCAATTCCACTCACCTTGTTTCAGTTCAATTGTTGTAACTAGATAGGAAAAGATTATTAAATGTAATAACCAAGGCTAATGATGTAAAATTGAGAGTAATTAGAATAAAAATATGGTTTCAAAATGGATGTGTAAACACTAAGAAAAGACCTAGAAATCAGAAGTAGAGAGGAAACTATGTCTAAAATTTGAGCTCACAAATGTTGGAATATAGGGTTACTTGAACTAATCCTGAACGTATCAAATTCGAATATTACAAATAGTTTTAAGATCAAAATGTTTCTTAAAATATCCTCCTAAAATTTTGTTAGAAAAGTGTCAGATGATGTTCATTAATTGCTAGTGTCTAGGGTTTTCTTATTCTTCTAAATCTAGTTCAATTTCTCTCAATCTGTAATTTCTTGATCAATATGCATTCTCTTCTAAACTTGTCATGTGTAAACACAAGAGAGACAAAATTTTGTTGGTTTAATAGGGTTTTCCTAGGTTAAACCCTTGGTTTGTAATTAACTTGATCATGAAGAAAATGGAAAAGAGAGTGTGCCCTTATGAGCAAAGACTAGATCTAAAAATAAAATTCTTAATTGAAATTTTATACCTTCTTTATGAATCTCCTTTACCTTGAAGTCTTCATAAGAAAGTGGATGTTTGACCATGTAGAAATTCATGGATGTCTTCATAAGTAAATGATCATAGATGTCATCTTGAATGCTTGAAATATGAAGACTTGACCTCTCCTTCACTGCTCAAAAGATGGTTTTTTCGTGTCATAAAATTATGATCCTTGCAATTGTCTACCACATTAGGGTCCTCACACATGTGAATCGAATCCCTAAGCCTAATCAGAGACCAGAGACTTTCTCAGCACTTGAAGACTGCATCTTTCTTGCCCTTCGCACTGCCCGAACTGTATCATGTCCTGGAAAAAAGGGCGGGATAGGGGCGTGGTACCCCTATCCCTACCCCATTTTGGGACAAGACCCTTTCCAATTGTGCTTTGGTGGTTGTGCATTGAGCGGGAAAACTCCCCCCAGTGTCGGCCTGTGATGGAAAATCAGTCAATTAGCCCTAATTGATAAATATATAAGTCGCATTCGCATTTCCTCTTCCATTTTGGCATAACACGGATAGATGAGATCACACATTTAAGCATTCAAGAGCATTCAAGCATTATTTTCTAGCATTGAGCATTCTCAAGTCTCCTTCAAGGCTAGGTGTAGCATTCAATTTGAGGATTCAACCATTGAAGAGGAGATTCATTCTACCATTCAACTTCATACAAGAAATTCTATGAACATTTCTATCACAACCTCCCTTGAGGTGATTTACATTTCAGTCTTTTATTTGCATTTACTTGCAAGTACTTTCTTTCATCATTTGGTTAATTCCAAAACTGGGGTTTGACCTCAAGGAAAACCCCCAATCCCAACCCCTTTCCTCTCTTTTCTATGTGTAGGTTGCAAGTGTACAACTTTACTTTCGGATTTGGAGTCCACTGGTAGAGGCAGAAAAACCCTTTTCATTTCACGGATTTTTCGGAGAACCATGTACACTCTCGCCACAGTCTGGGCAACTTTTTCTCAAATTCGCAGGGTGTCTTCGTCTCGAAAAATTATTGCAAGATCTAGGTACACAGCTTCATTCTACACTTCTATCTTGAGTTATAATCAGATCTTGGTCACTTTTTCACTTAGTTATAAGTACACAATTCAATCAATTCAAATCTCATTCCAGAAGAGATTAACTTACCATTCTTACCATCACTCAGAATTCAATCTCTTTCTCTAGAGGTTGAATCCAGTGCATTTTCCCCCCTCTTCTAATGTAATGCATGAAATGTGTTTGAAGGGAAATCTAAAGTGAAACTTTCATCTCTCCTCGAAGGGAAGAAAATCTTTCCTCTAGATCTCCATCATTCACCTTTTTCAACTTTTTCAACATTACATTTTGGTGAACCCGACGTCTTACATGCTTTATTCTGAAGATCATTGCATATTTTTCATTTACAAGTTTCATTTTTCTATAAACTTAGTGGTTAATTCATTCAAAACCCTAGTTTTTAAAATTGAAATTGAACTTTTGTTTTGTAAAACTTGCTTATTATTGTCTTAGATCTGAAAATTGTTTTGTTTGTCAAATTCAATTTCTTCATTGTCTTGTTCAATTTGCAATTCAAATTCACAAAATTAAGTGGTTAATTATTCAAACCCTAATTTTCAAAAATTATCTTGAACTTGTGCAAAAATTGAATTTCCATTTAATTTTTATATTTGTTACTATTTTCAGACTTATCTTTTGTCCTACAATTCAAATTTTCACTTTCCCTCCTTTTTCAAAATTTAAAATTTCAAAAATTGAGTGGTTAGGTCCTAAAACCCAAATTTTTAAATTTAATTGGATTTTGTGCAAATTCCAATCACTTTCAGTTTTCTAGACATTTTTCAAGGTGTCCCTATCCATTAGGTTTGACCCTTTTCAAATTTTTGATTCAATTCCTCATTTTTCTCCAAACCCTAATAGGGTCCTATTTTCCCATTTGAACCTTATTTTTTCCTATCTAGAGATCATAAAATCCACCAATTTTTTGGGATTATCTTTAAAATCATCGTAATATTCATCTCTGAAAATTTTGAAAAAGTTGATCGAACCGTGTGCATTTTCGCCACAATCCTTAGCTTTTTTCCCGAAATTTGGGGAGACTGTTATGACTATATTTAATAGCCTAAATCCAAAAAATTGGCTTCTTTTGTCGATTTTTGATACCTCTAAAATTAAAAATATCTCCAAAATTCAACATTTCAATTTTTAAGAAATTTTTTAAAATTAAGAGCTTAATTATAATCTACCCTGATTTTAAAAATTATGTTTTTTTATTAATTTTAAAATTAAGTGGTATCCCCTTGGCCCTAATTTTAAAATTCCAATTTCCTTTGATTTATTATTTTGGAAATTGTGTCATTATCTTCCTCCAACAAATTTTAAATTGTTTAATCATTATTTTCTTAAATTTTGCATTACTCAATTTCGTAAGCTTTGTTCAAAATTCAAAATTTTAATTTTCCCTCTAGTGCATGAGTTTTACCACCATTAGTCCTACCTACACTATCCCTATTAGGCAAAGCATTAGAATTAAGGCCTCCCAAGGTTTAATTACTGAGGAGATAGAGCCTAATTTGGGTGACTTCTTTAATGAGGACAATGCTAATTCTTCTCATCCTAATCATGTCCCTATTTATCCAATTGATGAATCCCATGATGAAGAAGAAGCTTTGAATAGAGTCTCCATAAATAAACTTTCAAAACTAGACAATTAATTTGATAACTTTCAACAATGGATATCCCAAGAGTATTCTAATAGTGAAGCTCTTCAATTAATTGAAGGCCTTAAATGCATGATTCAAAGTGATAAGAATGGAATTGATATATTGTGTGGCATTGTTCAGATCATTGATTCTAATGTCATTCCTGTCAAGAGTTGTGTTGACAACTGTATATGGTGAAAATGGATAACAACAATAATGATAATATTGAAAGGCTAAATAAATTCAACCACAAAACCCTAGCCTAACAACAACAAGGATCCACCATAACATATGAAGATTACCTAAGACAATGCAAATCAAATGAAATCACAAAGATTATACCATCACATGTCCAATAGGGTTTGGATCTCTATTCTTCCTATCTCCATTGATCTTGCTTGATATATTTGCTCTCAGATTTTATGTGCACAAGAGCTCAACAAAGAACGGAATGTGGTTACAAGTAGGATCGCATATGAAAAGCATAGTGTATTCAAGTAGTCAAGTAGTTAGGTCATTAGATTGATTAGGGATTGATAATGAAGGAAGCATCTTCTTATATAGAAGACACAATATTAAATGGAGGGATAAGATTGAGAGGTGTAAAAGGAGGTCGGCTATGATTAGAGGGTAGGTAAAAGAAATAATAAAATAATGAAAGGGTAGGTAGTGTAGGAATTAAGAGATGAATGACATGTGTCATGGGTAGAAAAGGTTAATGAATTAATTAAATAAATAAAGATTTATTTAATTAATAGAAGAAGTGAGATCAATTAAATAAATAAGATTTTTATTTAATTTAGGAAAAGGATAATATAAATAAATAAATGTATTTATTTAAATGAGAAATAAGGCTAGAAGAGGATAAATGAATTAATTAAATAAATAAGGATTTATTTAATTAATAGAAGAATTAGGCTAAAGTAATTAAATAAATAAAAAATATTTATTTAATTAGACATGACAATTTTGGGTGTCTACAACAACTTAGGTTATTCACAACCCTCAAATCAATTCAATTCTTCTATTCCTTTGACCACTTCAATGGCTAGTATTCCTACTTTCACTTCAAACATCATTGCTACATCAACTCAAAATGTCATTCCTACAACCATTGGTCATGGGGGAAATCCCTCTTCTTCATTTAATCCTCCATCTTTACCTATGTCTTCAATAAGCATTCCTAATATCCCTCAACCAATCAGTGTGACACAAGGGGGCAATTCATTCAACAATTTTATTCCTCCTTTAAGTGTCTTGTTTCTTAAAAAATCATCACCTATGCCTACTTATCATAATGTCCCACCACCTTATTCTCAATTCAGGCCTTCCTTCAATAACATCACACCACCTTCTCAATCAACTATGTCTAGCATCAATTCTTCTACCGAAGCAACAATCAACAATCTTGCTCAAATCATGTTTTCCTTACAACAATAAATTGCTTCTATGAGTCAATCCAAGTTTAGTGTGCCCACCTTTTATGTTGCGAGCCCACTTTCTCTTGATATTGTTAAAGTCGTGCCACCTAATCATGTTGAGGTCCCTCAATTGGAACTATAATGGAAAGGGTGATCCTCTCACACATGTTAAAATATTTCAAACCATGTGTACTAATTTTGCTTAGGATCAAAGATTGCTTGCAAAACTGTTTACAAGAACATTAAGAGATATTTGGCTTACAATGGTATTGCTCTTTGCCTTCTTATTCCATCACTTCTTTTTAAAAACTAGCAAATGCTTTCATCCAACAATTTCAAAATAACATTGTTCCTAAAATTACTTTGACTGGTTTAATGCATTCTAAACAAGGTGTTGAAGAAAAAGTGACTGATTTTATTGGTAGATATAAGCATTTGTGTGCTCGGATTTCTTTTCATGTACCTAATAATGACATTCAAAGAATTTTCATTTTAATTTATAAAAATATATCAGGGAAAAGCTTCCTTTGTCTGAATTTACTTCCTTTCCATAGTTGTGTGTAACACTCCACAATTATCAACTAGCTATGAGTCAGATGGAGCAATATACTCCTATGGCTCTGAGTGATAAGGGGGAGAGTGTTCAACAACCGTTTGCAAAGTTCAAACCAACAAAAGGATTCATCAAGTTCAATGATACAATCAATAACAACAATGTGAATGCTACAACTGGTGTGTCTTGAATTTCTAAATATTTCAAAAGAGAAAGACAATTTACTCCTTTGAATGAATCTTTAAATAGAATTATGTCTCATTTGTTGCAAAGAAATGTTATCAAACTTCCTCCTATAAAACAAGTTGATCCTTCTAAACTTGCATCCCCTTATTTTGATAACAATTCCTTTTGTCAATTTCATCGTCAGCATAGTCATGATACTGAGAAATGTTTCGCATTGAAAAGTAAGATTCAAGATTTGATTGATAACAATACAATATCTATGGTAGGTGTGAATGATCAGGGAAATAAATCAGTAGCTCCTCCTAATCAAAATCTTAAAAAATTTACTGATCCTTTTCCTTCTCATACCTCTAACGTGATTGAGACTGAGTATACTTCTTTCTCCTCTAAGGAATTCACTTCTATGGCTCTGAACCTGGTAAATATTGTAGAAAAATAAGATACGCCTAAGGATTGTTTTATTGCATTTGACCCTAGTGAGACCATTAGAGGACCCGATGGCCCTTTATACATAGTAGTGAAGGTTAAGGATATACCTTGTTGTGGCGCTCTTGTTGAGCCCTCTTGCATGGTTAACATCATCACTGAGGATTATCTTTTCACTTTACAATTGTATTAACCAGTATATGATGCCTCTAATGTAGTTTTGAAGTTATTTGATGGATTCTCTTGTCCTACCATTAGTTCTATCACCCTTCATGTTGAAGTTCATACTAAATCTATGGATGTTGACTTTTTTAGCAGACCCTCTTCCGATTAATGGTGAAATCATAACTGTGAACCATAACTTATTTCACCCATCTGAAAGAAGCCCTAGTGTTCCTATTGTGGAGAAATCATAACTATCAACCATAGCTTATTTCGCCCATCTGAAAGAAGCCCTAGTGTTCCTATTGATCTCTTTTGGCCTAATAAATTTCAATCTCTTCCAAAAAGGAGAGATTCTCTTTTCCAATCTTATCAAAAATGGAAAAAAGATATGATCTTATCCTTAAGTCAACCTAGATCCCCAATACTTGACATTCCTATCATACTTGAAGATGAAGTTCATCCCCTAATGGATAGGACTAATCTTCCTCATAAGGAAGATCTTCAATCCATTCCTATGGATGTTACTATGCCTTCTCTTAAGAAGAACAACAATATTCCTCCTAAGGTTAGACCTGTACCTCCTCCTCATGATGGACCTAGTCTTCTTCCTACACCTAACATTCCTCCTTTATATGGTGCAGTTCCAACTCCTTTCTCTTATAGAGAGAAGAGGCCTACTTCTCCTCTTGTCCATCCTAAAAGACCTCAACCTAAACCTTCAACTATCAAAGATGAAAATATTCCTACTTTTTCAAATGTTCCTCCTCCTTCCACTAAGACTCGACAAAATCATTGTGTGAGAGAACACCGATGAAAACACCATATTCGAGCTCGTGAAGTTGTTCCTCAAAATATTCAATCTCCTAAAACTCCAATAGTTGACATGATTCCCTTTTCTCCTAAGCAAGATATTCAACCTATGTATCTCCCAATCTTGATGAAGAAATGAGTGAAAATGTTGTTCATGATGGCAATACAACTCCTAATTCTTTTGATACTGATTATGAATATGTTGATGTAGACAAGCATTTATCAATTGATTTTTCACAAACCCTAATCCAAGATCCTATAATCAAACAAAGTGACTTACCACATGAGCATAGTCCTTGTTTGGATCTTGTGATAGCTCCATATTCTATGCTTGATGTTGCTCCTCTAGCATATTTTTCACCTTCCCAAAATAGTGATCAGCAAGACCGGGAGGCAGATGGCATTCTAGATTAGCAATATTAGCATTGTACATATTCTCTCTCTCTCCTTTCTTTCTCTTTTGTGACTATTTTGTTAGACAGTTCAAATAACCATAAGACAACTGAGAGGGGGGGTGAATCAGTTGACACAAATTATCGGAACCTTAAGCAATTAAAACTTTAATACTGGAATATTAGTTAAACCAATTAAGCAGAAACAATAATCACAGAATAAATACCATCCACATGACACAAATATTTATATGTGAAAACCCGATAAAGGGAAAAACCATGGTGGGAAGCCTACCCACAATCACATAATACTTTTGTAGTAAGTATGTGAATTACAATTGAGGGGCCTAAACTTGCAGGAAGGCCAACATCCTAGAGCACACTACTCATCACAAAAGGAGTCTCACTAACTACATAGGAATCCAGACTACAATCTGGAGAAGTATTGAACTACAAAAGATAGCATCTCCTATGCCTAAGTACAGTTCCAGTTAAGCTCAATACCAGAGGACTAAATCCTCTTACATAAACCCAATTTGATCTCTAATGATTGACCAAATCCTCTACCTGGATGATATTACATTATTCGCACATCACATCCCTTGACCATAACCATAATGATATCCAACACATAAGACATAAGACAAAACAAATAATATCCAACACATAAGACATCCTAGAAACACATCGAGAGGTCCAATCCACACGTTACATTAAAGTCGGTCCATAACCTAAATCAACTGAGACCCAGTATAGGTCCACATGCTACAACAATGATCTACATCCGCCAAGTCTTGAACATGATCACCAACAGCATCCTAAAACTCCACTAGAAACTGCACCAACATCACTTATGCCATTCATCAAAGAACTTCATCAAAATCTCTACCGGTGAAACCCTCGTTGGAACTAGAAGCCAAGCTTCTAAGCAAACAGGATAACATCTAATCACCAGACCAAAACCAACTTACTAAATATGAATATGAGTATCATGAAGAAGCTAATTCTATAACCAAATCATACCGGAGCCTACTAGATCATGTTGGATCCAAACTAACCAAAAACCACTCAATCTACCAGGACCAGAAGGGTGTCGGTAAAGTATCCAAATAGCTAATGTTGGCATCAATGACAAAACATCAATGCAACACATAATCAATTCCACCAAATGGCGAACAATATCCCCCTTTGGCATTGATGGCAACACTAGATGTGAAAAACATCTAAGTACCAAGAAATGCCAAACAAGTCTCCCCCAATGGAAGACAACCAACAATCTCCTACTCAAAGATATAGCAAGGAAGTTCTGAAAAAAAGACCAAACTCCCCCTGTGAATAATATCTCTGTAAAGCTCTAAATTATACATATATCTCTCCTCCTGATGTATACAACTCCTTCACTTTTCTTTTTCACATCAATATATGTCCCCCTTTGACATCAATACCAGAAATCTGACAAAAATATCAAAGCAAAAACATATACCACTGAATGACAAAGCTGACTACTCCCCTGAACAGTAGCATCCCCACATCAGTGCTGGAATGAATAGTATCTCTGATAATGCATATCGAACCGATGCTAAACCGTATCAATCAAGTCTCTACCAAAGGGGCAAAAACTCTGAATCTATCTCTCATGTACTCAAATGATTATTTAGGCAAAGGTTTAGTGAAAATATCTGCAATCTGCTCTTTAGTGTTCACATAAACTAGTCTAACTTCATTTGCTTCCATCTTTTCCTTCAAAAAGTTGTACTTGATAGATATGTGCTTTGTCTTAGAATGAAATACCAGATTCTTTGATATATCAATAGCAAAAGAATTATCACAGTGAATAAGCATCTGTGTATCACAATCCACCTTTATATCCTTCAACATTTCCTTCATCCATAAAACTTGTATACAGTTAGTAGCAGGAGCAACATACTCAGCTTCAGAACTAGATAAAGAAGTACATGATTGTTTCTTACTAATCCATGAAACCAACTTCTTTCCAAGAAAGAAAGCTCCATCGGAAGTACTTTTTCGATCAACCACATCTCCTGCCCAATCAGCATCTGCATATGCACATAAACTAAAGTTATCATCCTTAGGGTACCACAAACCATATTCTCATGTACCTTGCAAGTATATAAAAATCCTATTCACCGCACTTTCATGATTTTCTCTAGGATCACTCTAAAATATTGAAACAATACAAACATCATTCATTATGTCAAACCCAGTCAAATTCAAATAAAGCAGACCTCCAATCATAGAATTTGTATCTTGTAGGATTTATCGGTGCAGAAACATCTTTCCTTGGAAATTTCTCACTTGTAACCATAGGAGTACTTACCAAGTTAGAATCTCTCAAACCAAATTTCTTCAACAATTTCTTAGCATACTTCATTTGACAGATGAAAATACCTTTGTCAATCTGAGTAATTTGCAAACCTAAGAAAAATTTCATCTCACCAATCATAGACATTTCAAATTCTTTCTCCATATTCTTAAAAAATTTCATGCATAACTTATCTTCACCTCCAAAAATAATGTCATCAACAAATAGTTCAATAATTAGTATATCATCATCAGTGATCTTATAACATAAATGACTGGTAGCACTACTCTTAGTAAAACCAAGCTTCTAAAGATATTTATCCAACCTTGCATACCAAGCTCTAGCTGCTCGTTTCAATCCATATAAATCTTTCCTTAGCCTGCAAACCATGTTTGTATCATCTGATACTGAAAAACCATCAGGTTGCTCAATATAAACTTCCTCATCAAGATCCCCATTCAAAAATGCACATTTAACATCCATCTGATAAACCTTGTAGATTTTATAAGCAGCATAGGCAAGAAATAATCTTACAGCTTCAATCCTAGCTACAGGTGCAAAAGTCTCTCCATAACCAATTCCTTCCTTCTAAGAATATCCTTTACAAACCAATCTATCCTTATTCCTTATAACTTGACCATCCTCATTCAATCTATTCCTAAAAACTCATTTAGTTCCAATAACATTCTTATTTTTAGGTCAGGGAACCAAAGTCCATGTGTTATTCTTTTCTATCTGATCTAATTCTTCTTCCATAGCTTTCAACCAATATTCATCTTTACATGCCTCAATTACTGATACTGGCTCAACTTGTAAATTAAACATACCTCATTAATTGGTAGTCTTCTTCTTGTAATTACTCCATTGTTCTTATCCCCAACGATCTGATCTTCTGAATGATTCAATGTCACATACCTAGGACTCCTCTGACTCTCTATTCATCTTCTCAGTTCTTCAATTACTGTATAATTTTCTGATACTGTTGCAGTAACTAGTTCAACACTCTATTCCAATAAAGGTGCTACTGGTTTAGATATAATCATTTCCACTACTGGTTCCTTCTCATAAACTTTGATTTGACTTTTGTTCAGCTCATCTACTTTGACATTAGCACTCTCCACAATTCTCTACAATCTCTTGTTACAACATCTATATGCCTTGCTTTCATTAGAATAACCAATAAATATGCCTTCATCATATCTAGGGACAATTTTTCCAATGATATCATCTCTTCTGATATAACATTTACTACCAAAGATTTTGAAATACTTAACTATAGGTGTATTGTCAAACCATAATTCATAAGGTGTCTTACTGGTTTCTCCTTTGATATGTACTCTGTTGAATGTATAATCTAATGTGCTCACTACTTCTCTCCAGTAGATATGAGGTAGACTAGCTTCTATCATCAATATTCTAGAAACATCCAAGATAGTTTTGTTCTTCCTTTCCACAACTGCATTCTACTGAGGTGTTCAAGGAGCAGAAAATTGTCTTCTTATACCATGCTTCTCACAAAAGTTATTAAACTCACCAGATGTGAACTCTCCAGCATTATTTGACCTCAAACATTTAATCTTCAATCATATCTCAGTTTCCACTTTAGCCTTAAAGATTTTAAAATTTTCAAATGCGTCAGATTTTTCCTTTAGAAAAGTAACCCACATCATTCTAGAATAATCATCAATGATTAGCATGAAATATCTATCACATTGAAAACTTTTAAATCTTGCAGGGCCACACAAATCAGTATGAATAAGATCAAGAATATCATTAGATTTATCTTGTATACTCCTAAAAGAGGTTTTGGCATGTTTACCCATTTGACATTCTTTACATACCGGATTATAGGGCTTCATAAGCTTAGGTATATCCCTAACTGCCATAGTTGAACTGATCTTTAGAATGAAATCAAAATTCACATGACACAACCTTTTATGTCATAGCCAACTGTCATCAATTTGTATAATCAAGCATGTCTTCTCACCGGAGTTCAAATGAAATATATTACCTTTTGTCTATGTATCGATTGCAATCTCCAATTCAGATATGTTAATGATTTTGCATATTTCATCCTTGAATTTTAATTGAAATCCCTTATCCACCAATTGTCCTACACTCAAAAGATTATGCCTTAAACCTTCAACGTAATAAACATTGTCAGTATTGTTCTTACCATCCAATGATATAGTTCCTTTTTCTTTGATCATGCATGCTTTGTCATCTCCAAATCTAACCATATCACCATCAAATTCTTGCAAAGATAGAAACTTCCCTTTATCTCCAATCATATGATGTGAACAACTGTTGTCAATTACCCATTCATCCTTGTCTTCAATTTTAGTAGCAAGTGCCTTCTCTTTAGGTACATTTTCTTCCAGTGCTGGAACATCTTCCTTGATAGCCAGGAACACCCATTCCTTCCCATTGTCATAACCACTAGTAGAGTCTTCTGTCGGTTCATCATCAGAATCAGTAATGCCTTTCTCATCAGCTATGTAGCATGATTTACCTTTGTTTTTCTTGTACTTATACATGTTTTGATATCCAGGGTTAGGGTTAAAATATCTTATAACTCTTTCTTCAAATCTTGAATTCATTTCAGGACATCTAGATGCAAAATGACCAATCTTATTACATGCAAAACATTTAAAAGGTTCTTTTCCTTCATACTTACTTCCTATCGGTCCTTTAGGTACTCTTCTAGAAAATAGTGCTTCAAGTTGCTCAAACTCGTCATCTTCTCTCTTCATATCTTCCAATTCCTTTCCATACAAAGCTTTCCAATGTTTCTTACCGGTTGCTGATGTAGATGCATGAAAAGAAGGTTCAGTCTTCATAGCTCCATAAGGTCCAAATTCTTCAAGCTCAAAATCAAATAGTTTCCCAACCAAGTTATCTATGTTGACAGATGTATTAGTCATTGTTCTCAACTCATTAATACTTCTGCAATAAGTATGTGAATTACAATTCAGGGGCATGCACTTGCAAGAAGGCCAATAGCCTAGAGCGCACTCCTCATCACAAAAGGAGTTTCAGTGACTACATAGAAATCCAGACTACAATCCAGAGAAGTGTTGAACTGCAAAAGATAGCATCTCCTATGCCTGAGTACAGTTTCGGTTAAGCTCAATACCGGAGGACTAAATTCTCTTATATAAACCCAATTCAATCTCTAATGATCGACCAAATCCTCTGCCTGAATGATATTACATTATTCACACATTACATCCCTTGACCATAACCATGATGATCTACAATGAGATCTTACATCTATATTTACAAATGCTTGACCATTAACAATTAGGTCGGCCACCAGACAATAAACCAATTACATAATTACAAACTATGTTGGCCTTAGACCAAACAAATAATATCCAACACATAAGACATCTTGAAAACACATCGAAAGGTCCAATCCACATGTTACATTAAAGTTAGTCTATAACCTAGATCAACTGGGACCCTATATAGGTCCAAACGCTACAGCAATGATCTCCATCCACCAAGTCTCGAACATGATCACCAACAACATCCTAAAACTCCACCGAAAACTGCACCAACACCACTTATGCAATTCATCAAAGATCTTCATCAAAAGCTCTGTCGGTGAAACCCTCGTCGGAACTAGAAGCCAAGCTTCTAAGAAAATAGGATAACATCTGATCACCAGACCAAAACCAACTTACTAAATATGAAGATAAGTATCATGAATAAGCCATTTCCATAACCAAATCATATCCGAGCCTACCGGATCATGTCAGATCCAAACCAACCAGAAACCACTCAATTTACCAGGACCAAAAGGGTGTTGGTAAAGCATCCAAACAGCTACTGTTGGCATCAATGGAAAAACATCAATGCAACACATAATCAATTCCACCAAATGGCCAACATATTCTTCTATGTGTTGTTAGGCCCAATATGGAAAGCTAATGTACTGAGAGGGGAGGGGTGAATCAGTACATCAAAACATTTCTTCAACAATATCTTTACTATTATGCATAAACTGAATAGTGCAATAACATAGTATAAAACTAAAACTAATAGATAACAATCATGCATGATTCACTCCATAACACATATATTTTGGTTACGCAGAAACTCTTGGTTAGAGAGAAAAATTGCGATGGGGATTGCACCCACAACTTCACTACTGCAATAATAAAGAGTGCTCGATTAGAGCTACATGTTTAGCTATTTCTGATAGCTTACCCTATTAGGAGTAACAAGATCTATTAGATCTACCTTGCTAAAGGATTTTACAACACTTCACCTAAATGTTGCACCTGGTTAGAGGCTTTACAATTTATAAACTTGATTAGAGTCTCTTACCCTGTTAAAGGTTTCTCTTTCAACTTCACAATATTACAATAAAATAATTACAAATATCTATAACTTTACATCTAGAATGTTATAGCAGATTCTATGTGCTCAAAATAGATTACCTTGCTTATAGCATACCTCGGTAACCCATATAGTAACTCGGTAAACCATTATGTTTACTCTGTTCTTCGACTGTTCTCTAAAAACCTTCTCAGTGACCTCTGTGTCTCTGTAACAGTCTTCTTACACTCATGCACACACCTTTAACTCTTAACTCATGCTATATAAATAGATCTCTTATGACGGTGATCCAATTCATTGCTTCGATCTTACAAACATGATTTATTGAATGAATAACCATGCAAAATATTTCATTGGTTAGATAACCTCAAAATCATACACAATCTTTAAGTGCAATTTCCAATGTGATAATGGTTAGATGTGCCTCGATCTTGTAACACATTTTCATGTGCATGTCTAGGTTCAATGAATTTGGTAACATTTTTCACTCGGTGTGTCATCTTTGCTGCTCGGTAAACATGTAAAGATACTCGGTAGACAGCTTAGTGTATACTGCATTCTGTGATTGCTTTCTTCTGTAACCAACTAGACTATACATACCGACTGAATATTTCAGTAATAGATAACCAACTAGAGTATATTTTATAACTTTGACATAAAACTAATGGCAATCTAATAAGTAGTAACAATCTCCCCTTTTGACATTAGCTGAGATGTTTGACAAAAACTACTTTCAAAGTTATAACTCAAAAATCTATATACTTTGCAAAATGACTATACTGACAGTATATACAATAGTCAATAAAATAATATATCAGATATACTCCCCTTGTCGATATACTGTACATAACTCTGATTTTGCATCCTTGGTGATCTATTCTTGTGTGCTTTGCTTACTGTTCGATATACTGCTCTTGGATACTCTACCTATTATGCTCGGTATACTCCCCCTGTATACTATACTCTGAATACTATATCATTCTCTCAATACCGTATCAAAACTGTATCACTCCCCAAATATATTGTATCACTCCCCCAAGACTCTATCATATTACTCCACAAATATATGGTATCACTACCCCTTTTTGACAAACATCAAAAACTTAATTTCCATTCGGGGGCGGTAACTGGTCAAAAATGGATTTGTACTTGGTTTGAGCGTCGGTGAGAGCGATAGAGAGTGCATCCTTGACACTATCCATTAAAGAATTCTATGCTTGAATATCAGCCAACAGTGATATTAAGCCATCTAGAGTGCTTCCCTCTTGAGTAGTAGATAAGTATGTGGCTCGATTGATCTGTTCTTGGACAAATGAAAGATGTGGAAGGAATAATGTTTGAAGTGTCATTATGTCCATCTTGATCTTGTGTTCTTCATTTCTTAAGTCCAATTGTTGAGCCATGAGCTGTTGAAGCTTTGTATAAAAATTCTGAATTGAATTTGGCTCGGTGGTCAACTTATTTGAGAGATCGGTGATCTCTTTCTCAATTGCCTCTGTTTTATTCTTAATGGCTTTAATGAATGAATAAAATGTGCAGAGTTTCTGAAATAAATAATGAATGTGCTTGAGTTGAGGAGTCAACCCAGCAATAAATTTGACAAGTTTAACTTTGCCAATAGCTATAGCTTTGTGTACCTCTTCTATCATTTTGGAAGTGAGCTCTTTGTCTTTCAGCTTGCTCAAATACTCTAATGCATCTACTCTAGATGTCTCTATCTTTGTTAGGAGTTCATCCAATTGAATGTGGATGACTGCATCTATTAATACTGTAGCTTTAGGTAGCATATCTATTAGGAGTTCTTTTACCTTCTGAAGTACTTTATTTTTCTTTTGAATGGCCATTTGCTTCTCTTGTTCGGCCTTTGCTTTGCACAGTTCCCCGAAATCAATGAGTGCTTGCCCCTTTAATTTTGCTATGTCTACATTGGGCAACACTATTGGTTTTGACAAATCAACTTTAAAACTATGCTTCTTCACTTTCTTTTCTTTACCTTTCACCGATGGAACTAAGACAATTGCTTGTGAGGCTTGATTACCCTCGGTAGGTTGCTCGGTAGAGGCAACACTTTCATCAGTTCCTTTAGGCCTTGTAGAGTCCTTCAGTGTCTCGGTACTTGGTGTCTCAGTTGCAACATTCTCAGTGCCAGAAGGTGCTTGAGATGTCTGCTCTTGAGTAGTACCTTCTCCTATTGCAGATTTGTGACCTTCAGTGCCTTGATCTGTATCCTGAGGAGTTTCGATTGAGACAAGTTGCTTGACCGGTGGATAAGGTTGAACTTGTTCCAAGACTGATTCACTAGATACAAGTTCTGCATATGCAGTGCCTTCTATCATTTCCTGTTCCAAGGCCTCTGAATCCATGACATCTCCATCTATTTGAATCGTGTCAGCAGGGTCTTGTTCGGTAGCATCACGACCTTGCTTAGTGACATCAGGATCATGCTCGGTGACATCAATGATTTCAATTGTAGCTTGCTCACCAGCATCCTTGATTTTAAATATTTCCTACCACTTTGCTTTTGTCTCATTTTCTACGTCAATATATAGCCCATTCATCAGTTTTAAGGTTCTTTGTTTGACAAGAAACTTCAAATTGTAGGTTGTTAGATGTTCCTTTATTTCAGCTACTGATATATCAGGAAAGAGATGGGCTAGACTTCTTTCTTTGATTTGTTTCTATGAGTCCATTGCATACTTCCACCTATTATCAATATGCAGATATAGTTCATTTGGAAGTGACTTAGCTAGTTCCAATGGAGCTAACCAAAACTTTAGAAGTGTGCAGATGACAACTTCTTCAATTTGTCTCTTTTCATCATTGTTCCTAGTTTCATACTTAACATATCTAAATCCTCCAAATCCTCCATATTCTTTCAGATTAGCACAGAAGTTTTCAACACTATGTACATTTACCTTCTTGCTCTTGACAATCTAGAATTTGCTTGCATCCTCTGATTCAGTATCACTAGACTCTTTTACCAAAATGAGTCTCCGAGTAGATTTCTCGTATGTCTTTGTTACCTTGGGAACAATAACACTCTTTGTCTTCTTACTCAGTGAAGCTGCAAATGCTCTAGTGTTAGGTCACTTTACTGGAGGTGGAGTCGGTGAGACTTTTGATGTGTCATGTTTCTTTGTCTTTAACACTTTACCCTTAGGCAATTCAGTGCTCACTGTTATAGCTGCCTCTTGGGCTTCAGATTCCTCTTTGGTAATGGCAATGGTGCCTTGGACAGGTGTAGAGGAAGAGTCTTCTCCGAATTTCTCAGACAATGCCTTAATCATCTTTGTTGCCTTTCTTGTAGCTTTGGGTACTACAATATTCATCTTTACCTTTTCCTTTACTTCCTCATAGGTACCATACCTCAACTTGGTAGCATGTTTGGGCAATGTAAGAAATGCATCAATTTGTTTTTTTGTGATATCAAAATCAATCTCATAACCCATTGGTGACAAAGATTGAGTCCTCGGTTCCACAGCATTCACATAACAGTAATCGATGTCAACTTCAAAACATATATCATTTTTGTATTTCTCTACTAGCTGGGGTGGTATCCTATATTTGTTATGCATTTTCTCTTGAAATTTACTGAAGTAATCATCCATGATATCATTGAAATTATCTCCTAAATTCTTAATGAAGTCATTTATCTAATGAGTGATTGGTCGGTGTAGCTCCCAAACAACTTTACCGACTGATGGAAAGAATTTTTCAAAGTAGAAAAACATGCATACCAGTAGTGATCCAAACTTTAGAGTATTAGCCAAGTTATTCTTCTTTGGCTTCCTGATGGTGTTCAGATTTTCAAATAGGTTCTTCAGCAATACCTCGCATAGGTCAATTTTCATTCCCTTTTTCACAATTTTGTAAGCCAAGTCTACTGCTACACAGGGAACACTATTTTCCCTTGCCAATTGGAAGAAACAGTAACCCATTACTCTAATGGCAAATTTTAGTTCTTCATCAATGACATTATTCAGTTTCAATCCTTTGCAATTAGATTCCACTCCGGTTAAACTGATCAATTCCTTCTGTGATATCATCTTCTGGGCTCGAACATGATCATAGATAGGGTAACCAGTAATCAGATGAATGATTTCCTTGGTAATCTTAAATGGTTGTTCTTCTAGCCATATGAAATCATCGTGAACTCTGCTCAGAACAAACTTGACCCACTGGGGTTTGAACACACGAGGATAGGTTAGGGCTTCAGTTAATCCCTTGACTTTGATGTGCTCATACTTGTTGTTCAATATACCATCGGTACATAGCTCATCATAGGTGTCTCTGATTTCAACATGACCGAGTTCTTCAACACGACATTTGGTGAAGAATCTCACATCTTCAACTAGTAACACTCTATCCAGGATGAGTGAAAAGGCGGTTTTGTCATCCAATTCAGAAGCGAATTTGGGAGTCAAAGAGTATTTTAGTGAGGGCTTCTCTACATTCTTGACAACTATGGGATCTTGGATCTTGGGCGCCATTTGAAGATTTCAGATAAAAAAACTAACAAAGAGTCCTTAGGGTTTCAGGATTTCAAATGACAGATGCTTTATACTTAGCAAATAATGGCAACTAGATACACTCGGTAAACCAGCTTAACAATGTGTTGAGAATTGATGTAAATACCTTGAATTTGCTTTGTAGGAGGTTTGATCGCCTTTGAATCACTTGCTCTGCTTTCTCAAAAACTTGGTAAGTGTAAATGACCGCGAAAATGCTTTTAAGTACACAAAATACCTTATTGGGCTCCTTGCGGGTTAGGTCAAAAACATTAAATGCACTCAGTTCCTCTTTAACCGATTTACTCTCCTTTTTCCGTTTTAACTGAGTAACCAAACTTCCTTCATTTACCAACTTGATAGACTTCTTGTATTCACTGACTTGACAAGTTTCCTGTAAAGTGCTTCAAAAGACTTTGATAGAATTTCAAACTTACTAATACATCTTAACTATGCAGATTTTGAATAATGTACATAATATAATAGGAACTATTAAGATTTTAACCTTTAGAGAATGCAGTCCCTTCATACCTTTGCCGATTAATTTGGAATAGGAGCACCTAACTCGGTAGGTAAGGTGCTTTCTTCATTTGACACAATTTCCTTCTTTTTCCAAATCATCTTTAATTTTTCTTTTATTTCCTCAATGTCTTTTCTAGGTTGATCTCTACAATCTCCATCTAAGTGTCCCACTTTGTGACAATGAAAACATGCCATACCAGGATTTCTCCATGATCTTCGGTTGTACATCCAAAACCTTATAAAATAGTTAGCACTAATATGTCCATATCTTCCACAAAATTCACACCATATCCTTGTATTGTAATCCCATGGTACTGCAGAATACTGTCGGTAAGGATCTGTGTGAGTTCGGTAACCTCTAGCATTTGCTCGGTGTGCATACCACTTATAGTTCTTTTACTTAAACCGACACTTCTTGGTACTATGTCCATATCTATTGCAGTTTTTACAAAACCCTTTGAATTTTGCCTTCTGATAATTGTTAATAGACTTTTTCCTACATTGATTAGATGTGTGACCATATTTATCACAATTGTAACAATAACCATTGGATTTAGTGACATTTGGTTGCTTACCTTTTCTGATTTGGCATATGTTGGCAGTGTGACCTTGATTTCCACAGTAGTTGCAAATAGGCTTCTTTCTTTTGATTTTATTCTTGTTTCCAGCTTGCTTTGATGATTCTCCTCTCTCGGTAGTATGAATTCCCTTCTCAGTAGAGTCTTTTCCTTTGTAATTGAGTCCTGCATCTTTGTTGGGTCTTCTTGCATTCAGTTTCTCATCCAACATCTTTGATGCTTCATAACTCTTGTTCGGTGTTTCTTTGGATTTCTTCTTTGTTTCAAGTTCATCGGTTAACTTTGATACTTCAAGTTTCAATGCTTGATTCTCATCATTCTTCAGAATTGCTTCATGATGTGCATAACCTAGTTGATCTGATAGGTTTTGTTGAATTCTAGTCAACCTTGTGATTTCATCATTCTTATCAAATACTAAGACTTCAAGTTGTTGTTCCTCTCTTTCTAGATCTCTTACTTTATCCTCAGTTGTTCTCAATGCATCTAGATTTTCAGTCATCTATGTGCTGAAATGTTCATGTTCTCTTTTCATTGCTTTTAGTTGATCAGCCAGTGCTTTGTTCTTTTCTTTCAATACTCCAATCATTTCTTCAGTCTCTTCAGATATACTATTCTCAGATGATGTCTCAATTTGTTCCACTAACTCTTGAGAGTCCTGCAAATCATCAGATAATCTTCTTCTCACTTTCAGAGATTTTTGCTTTTGCCTTTGCATGTCTACAATCACTTGATTAGCATGATCCAGCTCTTCTTGCAGATACACAATCCTCTGAGATTGTTTATAGCCTTCCATTGATAAGATCTTTCTCTTTAGGCAGTTAAACCCTTTTCCAAGATTCAAGCTCTAATACCAATTGTTAGGCCCAATATGGAAAGCTAATGTATTGAGAGGGGAGGGGTGAATCAGCACATCAAAATATTTCTTCAACAATATCTTTACTATTATGCATAAACCGAATAGTGCAGTAACATAATATAAAACTAAAACTAATAGATAACAATCATACATGATTCACTCCATAACACATATATTTTGGTTACGCAGAAACTCTTGGTTAGAGAGAAAAACTGCGGTGGGGATGGCACCCACAACTTCACTACTGTAATAATAAAGAGTGCTCGATTAGAGATACATGTTTAGCTATTTATGATAGCTTATCCTGTTAGGAGTAACAAGATCTGTTAGATCTACCTTGCTAAAGGAGTTTACAACACTTCACCTAAATGTTGCACCTGGTTAGAGACTTTACAATTTATAGACTTGATTAGAGTCTTCTACCCTATTAAAGGTTTCTCTTTCAACTTCACAATATTACAATAAAATCATTACAAATATCTACAACTTTACATCTGGAATGTTATAGCAGATTCTATGTGCTTAGAATAGATTACCTTGCTTATAACATACCTCGGTAACCCATATAGTTGTAGCATCCCAAAATTGCAACACTTGCAATTTTGACTGCATTTGGGTCTTCACGATGGCGGCGCAACGTTGAACCTAAATGGAGACCCTGAAACCTACTTGTGACATCAAAAACTGCATTTTTTTGCACCTTGGCATGATCCCTCCTTGCACCCTGTTGTCCCGAGAGGTGGGACCATGGCGCCCAATGCCTTGGTCCCTGGCCCTATTTTGGGCCCGGTCTCTTTTGGGCATCGGGTCTCTAAGTTTGCAATTCAGGAAATAATGTTTCTAGGTCGGCCTAAGGTTGGGAAAATCAGTCTATCAGCCCTAATTGACAAGTATATAAACTACTTTTCCTCTCCTAGAAAGGGAGGAGGACATATGTGGGCAAAAGGTGGAAACGATATTCAAACATTCAAACATTCAAGCATTCAAGCATTCCTTCAAGCTATTGAGCATTCTAAGTCTCCATTCAAGGCTAGGTGTTGCATTCAAGACAAGGATTCAACCATTGAAGAGGAGATCACATACAACATACAACATACTACATACATTACACCTTCGCATGTAAGAATACAAACATTCTTACAACAAGGTATCAGTACTTGTTTACATTACAAACATTTACATTTACAGCATTCTCATTTCTTGGTTAATTCCAAAACCGGGGTTTGACCTAAAGGCAAACCCCTCATCCCTAACCCCCCAATCATCCTCTCTTTTCTGTGTGTAGGTTGCAGGTACGCGGCTGTAATTGAAGATCTGGAATCCTTGTGCAGAGACGAACAGATCCCCCTTCATTTCGCGGATTTTTCGGAGGACCGTGTGCACGTCGGGCGCCATCGTCCTGTCAACTTTCGCTCAAATTTGCAGAACAGCACTGTCTCAACATTTTACTGCTAATTCCAAGTCCGCAGCTTCATCCCATATCCCTATCTCTGTTTATAAGTGAATCTTTCTTACTTTACATGCATTCCTAGTTCAATCTTTCTATCTACATTCTTTACAAAAGAGGGTATCCTTGATGTCTTAACCCTTGAAACTCATTTAGAATCCAATCCTACATTGTGTGGGATTAGATCTTGTGGGTTTCAACCCCTCTTTTGAATGTAAAGTCTCCCCTAAGTGAAAACCATCAACCCTAGTGACTCTCCCTTCTCTCTCCTTGGAGTTGGGGAGGGGAGAACGACTAGGGTTTGATTTTTCCGCTTTATATTTTGGTGAACCCGACGTGAACATCCTCATTCTGATTATTCATGGTTAGATCTGAAAATTTTGCTTTCCTAATTATATTTCCATGTTTGATCTTTTGCAAATTTTAGAGGTTGATTGCATAAAAAACCCTAAAATTTTCTTTTTAGTAATTGAGCTTGTGAAAGGTTTAATTGTTAATGCTTGTTTCAGATCTATCCTTCTATTACAAATTATCAATTCATATTTGTGCTTTAATTCTGAAAATTAAGTGGTTAAGTGTCAAAACCCTATTTTTTAAAACCTTCTTGATTCAACCTTTGACTAATAATTTCACTAATCAAAACACCTCCAAATCATCTGTAACTTTGGATTCCGCAACAAAATCACAATATCTCTCATCCCTAAAAATTTGGAAAAAAGTTGTGAGGACCGTGTGCACCCCGAGCGCCATCATCCCCGACATTTTTTCTAAAATTTTGGGAGCTAGATCTTACTGTATTTTTCTGCTAAAATCTAGAATTTTGGCTGATTTTATCAATTTTAACACTTTCAAAATTAAAGTCAAAGTTGGTCTAGCGATTGCTTGGATTGAGGCTTCTAATCATTCAAAAATTGTTGAAATTGAAATTCATATCAAAATTGTGTTTCTTACAGTCCTAAATCTGAAAAGTGTGTTGGCATTCATTCGAAATTTCAGTGCTTTATTCAAATTCTTGCAGTTTGTGACTTTTGAAATTAAGTGTTTTATTGCAACAACCTTGATTTCCACTTTCAAAATTGAATTTTGCATGAAATTGAGTCAACTTTTAAATTTCAAAGCCTGCATTGCTTTCAGTATTCCCTCTAAAATCATAAAATTCAAATTTTCAATTTCCCCCTCTTTTTCAAAATTCAAATTTTACATTTTTCAACAATCTTGGTAGGGTTCAATTTTGAGATTGCAACTTTAAATTTGGCCTATCTACAGATCGTAAAATCACTCAATTTTTTCAGATTAGCTTTAAAATCATCATAACTTTCATCCCTAAAAATTTCGAAAAAAGTTGCGAGGACCGTGTGCACTCCGTTCGCCACGGTCCCGGACATTTTTTTCGAAATTTCAGGAGATTGTCCTGATTGCATTTAACAGCTTAAACATAGGAGATTGGCTGATTTTATTGAAATTTTCTACCTCTAAAATTCAAAATCTTCTATCTCTCTTTAGTGCATGAGTTTTGCAACAATAAGCCCCACTTACACTATTCCCATTAGACGAAGCCTTAGAATTAAGTCTTTCCAAGGTTTAATTACTGAGGAAATGGAACCTAATTTGAATGGCCTTTTTAACGAGGACATGGGTAATTCCTCTAATCCTCTTAATGATGAAGAAGCTCTCCATGAGGTTTCTGTAGAACAACTTTCAAAATTGGATAACCAATTTGATGATTTTCGACAATGGATGTCTCAAGAATACCTTGATAGTGAAGCTCTTTCATTAATTGAGGGTCTAAAACGTATGGTTCAAAGTGATAAGAATGGAATTGATATTTTGCATGGTATTGCACACATTGTGGATTTGAATGTGATGCCTATGAAGAGTTGTGCTGAAACTTTAGGTTATACACAACCTCCTACTCAAGTTAATCATTTTATTCCTTTGACAACTCCTATTGCTAGTATACCTACTTTTACATCAAACATAATGACTGCTTCAATACAAGACATTCCTCCTATGATCACTAGTCATGGGGGCAATTCCTCTTCTTCAATCAACCCTCTTCCTTCATTCAATCCAACTTCTTCATTCATTCCTTCAATGAGTGTTCCTATTATATCTCCGCAAATGAACATGACACAAGGGGGAAATTCATTTAACTATTCAATTCCTCCTTGTAGTGTTCCTCCTTTCCAATCATCTCCTATGACTAACTATCATAGTGTCCCACCACCTTACTCTCAATCAATACCTTCTTTCAATAACATAATACCTCCATCACAATCTAACACATCTAATATGAACTCTTCGACTGAAGCGACCATTAACAATCTTGCACAAACTGTCTCTTCTTTGCAGCAACAAATTGCCTCTATGAAGCAATCTAAGTTTAGTGTGCCCACATTTGATGTTGCGAGACCACTTTCTCTTGACATTGTTCGAGCTATCCCCCCTAAACATGTTGAAATTCCGCATTTGGAGCTTTATAATGGTAAGGGTGATCCTCTAACACATGTTAAGACCTTTCAAACAATATGTACTGATTTTGCTTATGACCAAAGGTTGCTTGCAAAACTGTTTACTAGAACATTAAGAGACAAAGCCCTACAATGGTATTGCTCGTTGCCTTCCTATTCTATTTCTTCTTTCGAACAACTTGCAAATGCTTTCATTCAACAATTTCAAAACAATATAAGTCCTAAAGTTACTTTGATTGATTTAATGCATTGTAAACAAGGTGTTAAAGAAAAAGTGACTGATTTCATTGGTAGATATAAGCATTTGTATGCTCAAATTTCCTTTCCAGTACCTGACAATGATATTCAAAGAATCTTTATTTCTAATTTACAAAAAGATATTAGAGAAAAACTTCTATTTTCTGAGTTTACTTCTTTCCAACAGTTGTGCGCAACTCTTCACAATTATCAACTGACTGTGAGTCAAATGGAACAAGCAAATCATATGGCTCCGAGTGATAAGGGTGATAGTAGTCAACAACCATTTGGGAAGTTTAAACCGAACAGAGAGTCCATTAAATTAAATGAAAACATCATCAACAACAATGTGAATGCGGCATCAGGTGTGCCTCCTATTTCTAAGTTTTTCAAGAAAGAAAGAAAGTTTACTCCTTTGAATGAATCATTGCATAGTATTATGAATAAGTTATTGGAACAAAATGTGCTTACTCTTCCTCCTATAAGGCAAATAGATCATACAAAGATTAATTCACCCTATTTTGATAACAAATCTTTTTCTCAATTTCATCGTCATCCTGGGCATGATACTGAAAAATGTTTTTCTTTAAAGGGTAAAATTCAAGATTTGATTGATAATAATACTATCTATGTTTCTGGAGTGAATGATAAAGGCAACACATCTGTAGCTCCTCCTAACCAAAATCTTCAGATCTTTACTGATCCATTACCTTCTCATACCTCTAATGCGATTGATACTAATGATTCCTCTATCTCACCTGATGATCTTGTGTCTATGGCTCCGAATGTGATTAACTTTGTAGAGCAGCAAAAAATCCCTAAAGAACCTTCCATCACCTTTGATTCTAGTGAAACTATCAGGGCACCTGATGGTCCTTTATATATAGTTGCAAAAGTCAAGAATACACCTTGCCATGGAGTGCTTATTGATCCTTCTTGTATGATTAATATCATTACTGAAGAATTTATTTTTACTTTGCAATTGAATCAAGTGATCTATGACGAAACAAATGTGGTTGTGAAACTATTTGATGCATTTTCTTCTCCTGCAATTGGTTCTATTACATTACCTATTGAGGTCCATAACAAATCCCTTGATGTGGACTTTGCTATTATTCCATCATCTGAACAATTTCGTGTGAAGCTAGGCTATCCTTGGTTGTCTTCCATGAAAGCTATTGCTTCTCCTATTCACAAGTGTTTGAAATTTCCCCATAATGGTGAAGTTGTTACTATCAATCATAGTCTCTTTAAACCTGCTGAAAGAACTTCTAGCGTTCCTATTGATTACTTTTGGCCTAAACAATTCCAATCTCTTCCTCCGTGAAGTGATCATCTTTTTAAATCTTATCAAAAGTGGAAAAAAGATATGATCCTATCTCTAAGTGAGCCTAGAACACCCAAACTTGATATTCCTATCATTCTTGAGAAGGAAGTTCTTCCTTTGAGAGATAAAACTAATGTCTTTCCTCAAGAAGATTCCCAACCCATCCCTATGGATGTGTCTATGTCTAATAAACTTTCTAAAGGTAGACCTATACCTCCTCGTCATGATGGACTTGGTCTCCTTCCTAAACCAAATATTCCTCCTTTATATGGAGCAGTTCCTCCTCCTTCCTATTATGGAGAGAAGAAACCTTCCTCTTCTCCTATTGTTCAACCTAAGAGACCACAACCTAAACACCCAAGTGATAAGGATGAGAACATTCCTCCTCCTCACTCTTCTCAACTTCCTACTAAGACTAGACGAAATCGTTCTGCACGTGAACGCCAATGAAAGCATTGTCTTAGAGCTCAGGCAGCTGCTTCTCAAACTTTGCAATCCCCAAAAACACCTTCAGCCAGTATTATTCCATTTTCTCCTCAGCCGACGATTGAGCTGAAATTTCCTAAACATAAGATGCATGATGGTCTTGATCCTGTGCGAGTTAAAGATCCTATTTTTATAAATCTTGATGATGATATAGATGAAAATGTTATTCATGATGAAAATGTTACTCCTGTTCATTCTGATAGTGAATATGATTATGTTGATGTTGATAACCATTTATCTAACGCATTTTCTAAAGCACTTATCCTAGCTCCTAGACAAGAACAACGTGGCTCGGAACATGAACATAGCCCTTGTTTGGATCTTGTGATAGCTCCATCTGCTATGTTGGATGTTCCTCCTCTAGCATGTTTCCTACCTTCCCAAAATATTGATCAGCAAGATCGGGGGGTAGATGACGTGCTAGACTAGTTCATTAGCATAGCAGACTCTCTTCTCCTCTCTTGATCTCTTTTGTTACTTCTTCTATATGTTATTCTCATTCTTCTATTTGTTGTCCTTAGTGTTGTCTACTTGAGGACGATGCAAAACATTGAGATCTCTTTTGGTCTCTCTCATGTTGACTCAAAAGACACATGTGTTCCCTTCTTCTAGGTGACCTTCCTTGATTGGGGAATGAAGAACAATTATGCATACATACATATGATATACATGAATTATCATACAGCATACTGACCCCGAGGAAAGCGAAGTCACCTTGTGCTTTGTGTTTTGTGTCTATTATCCTTGGTCTTATCTCACACTTGGGGGCTAAATCCTTGTGATAACGTGCTCCTTTCTCATTTCTTATATGTATCACTACCTTAAAGCAATCACCCCCGGCGAGGTGTGTGCGATCGCTTTAACGTAGGGGGGCATACATCCCGTCCATATCTTTTCAAGATACTTGAAAATTTCTTGACAAATTTAGCTTTGCCTTGAAAATTTTTGATATCTTTCTTGCATGACTCATAGTGAGGGAACCTTACTACTGATAGTCATGGTTCTCCCTCGTGATCTTCCCTTTTACTTTGTCAATCGAAGTCGTAAGATCCTTAGTCCACTGGGGGCTTGGTGTATCTTGCCTCCTTGACGTGGTGAAAGTTTTTCAATGTTGTTTCCTTGTACTTTACCGAAAGTATAAGCGTACGCTTATACTCCTGCTAAAGTGGGGGCTAAATGTAGCATCCTAAAATTGTGACACTTGCAATTTTGACTGCATTTTGGTCTTCACGATGGTGGTGCAACGTTGAACCTGAATGGAGACCCCGAAACCTGCTTGTGACATCAAAAACTGCATTTTTCTGCACCTTGGCATGATCCCTCCTTGCACCCTGCTGTCCCGGGAGGTGGGACCATGGCGCCCAGTGCCCTGGTCCTTCAGGACCATGGTGCCCAATGCCCTGGTCCCCCAGGACCATGGCGCCCAGTGCCCTGGTCCTTCAGGACCATGGTGCCCAGTGCCCTGGTCCCCCAGGACCATGGCGCCCAGTGCCCTGGTCCCCCAGGACCATGGCGCCCAGCGCCTTGGTCCCTGGCCCTATTTTGGGCTCGGTCTCTTTTGGGCATCGGGTCTCTAAGTTTGCAATTCAGAAAATAATGTTTCTAGGTCGGCCTAAGGTCGGGAAAATCAGTCTATCGGCCCTAATTGACAAGTATATAAACTACTTTTCCTCTCCTAGAAAGGGAGGAGGACATATGTGGGCAAAAGGTGGAAACGATATTCAAACATTCAAACATTCAAGCATTCAAGCATTCCTTCAAGATATTGAGCATTCTAAGTCTCCATTCAAGGCTAGGTGTTGCATTCAAGACAAGGATTCAACCATTGAAGAGGAGATCACGTACAACATACAACATACTACATACATTACACCTTCGCATGTAAGAATACAAACATTCTTACAACAAGGTATCAGTACTTGTTTACATTACAAACATTTACATTTACAGCATTCTCATTTCTTGGTTAATTCCAAAACCGGGGTTTGACCTAAAGGCAAACCCCTCATCCCTAACCCCCCAATCGTCCTCTCTTTTCTGTGTGTAGGTTGCAGGTATGCGGCTGTAATTGAAGATCTGGAATCCTTGTGCAGAGACGAACAGATCCCCCTTCGTTTCGCGGATTTTTCGGAGGACCGTGTGCATGCCGGGCGCCATCATCCCGTCAACTTTCGATCAAATTTGCAGAACAGCACCGTCTCGACATTTTATTGCTAATTCCAGGTCCGCAGCTTCATCCCATATCCCTATCTTTGTTTATAAGTGAATCTTTCTTACTTTACATGCATTCCTAGTTCAATCTTTCTATCTACATTCTTTACAAAAGAGGGTATCCTTGATGTCTTAACCCTTGAAACTCATTTAGAATCCAATCCTGCATTGTGTGGGATTGGATCTTGTGGGTTTCAACCCCTCTTTTGAATGTAAAGTCTCCCCTAAGTGAAAACCATCAACCCTAGTGACTCTCCCTTGTCTCTCCTTGGAGTTGGGGAGGGGAGAACGACTAGGGTTTGATTTTTCCGCTTTACAATAGTAACTCGGTAAACCCTTCTATTTACTCTATTCTTTGACTATTCTCTAAAAACCTTTTTGGTGACCTCTGTGTCTCTGTAACAGTCTTCTTACACTCATGCACACACTTGTAACTCTTAACTCATGCTGTATAAATAGATCTCTTAGGACGGTGATCCAATTCATTGCTTCGATCTTACAAACACGATTTATTGAATGAGTAACCATGCAAAATATTTCAATTGTTAGATAACCTCAAAATCATACACAATCTTTAAGTGCAATTTCCAATGTGATAACGGTTAGATGTGCCACGATCTTGTAACACGTTTTCATGTGCATGTCAAGGTTCAATGAATCTGGTAACATGTTTCACTCGGTGTAAATCAACTGGGTGTGTCATCTTTGCTACTCAGTAAACATGTAAAGATACTCGGTAGACAGCTCAGTGTATACTGCATTCTGTGACTGCTTTCTTCTGTAACCGACTAGACTGTACATACCGACTGAATATTTCGATAATAGATAACCGACTAGAGTATATAGTATAACTTTGACATAAAACTAATGGCAATCTGATAAGTATTAACATGTGTATCCATGTTCTTCTATTGTTCCCTTAATGTCTATTTAGGGATGATGCAAAGCATTAAGATCTTTTCTTGGTCTCTTTCATGTTGACTCAAAAGAGTCTTGTCTTTCATCCTCTTCCAAGGAAGTTTCCTTTCTTTGGGGAATGACGATTATTATATGCACATATACATATATGATATACAGGAGTTATCATATAGCATACTGACACCGAGGAAAGTGAAACTGCCTTGTGGTTTGTGGTCATTATCTTTGGGTTTATTCCTTGCTTGGGGGTTAAGTCCTTGTGATAACATGCTCCCTCTCTTCTCTCTCCCTTGGGTGTATCCTACTTTAAATAAATCACTCCTGATAATGCGTGTACGATATCTTTAATGTGGGGGAATACACTACGCTCATATTTTCCTTTTCGATACTTAAGATTATTTAGTGAACTTGGCTTTGCTTCATTATTTTGGTATCTTTTTCATGACATAGTAAGGGAAACCTTGCTACTTATAGTCATGTTTTTCCCCTTCTTAATATTCCCTTTTACTTTGTCAATCAATGTCGTAAGATCCTTAGTCCACTGGGGGCTTGGTGCATCTTGCCTCCTTGACGTGGTAGAAGTCTTTCAATCTTGTTTCCTTGTACTTTACTAGCAGTATTGGTGTATGCTCATACTCTTGCTAAAGTGGGGGTAAATGGAGTGTCATAAAATTGTGACCCTTGCAATTTTCGACCACATTAGGGTCCTCGTACACGCGAATCGAATCCCTAAGCCTGATCGAAGACAGGAGACTTGCTCGGCATCTGAAGACTGCATCTTTCTTGCCCTCCGCACTGCTTGAACTGTATCTTGTCCTGGAAAAAAGGGCAGGACCTAGGACAAGGACGTGGCACCCCTATACCTACCCCATTTTGGGGCAGGACCCTTTCCAATTATGCTTTGGTCATTGTGCATTGAGCAAGAAAACTCCCCCAGTGTCAGCCTGTGATGGAAAATTAGTCAATTATCCCTAATTGACAAGTATATAAGTCACATTTCCTCTTCCATTTTGGCATAACACAGATAGATGAGATTACGCATTTAAGAATTCAAGAGCATTCAAGCATTCTTTTCCAGCATTGAGCATTCTCAAGTCTCCTTCAAGGCTAGGTGTTGCATTCCATTCAAGGATTAAACCATTGAAGAGGAGATTCATTCCAACATTCAACTTCATACAATAAATTCTATCAATATTTCTATCACAACCTCCCTTGAGGTGATTTACATTTCAGTCTTTCATTTACATTTACTTGCAAGTATTTTCTTTCATCATTTGGTTGATTCCAAAACTGGGGTTTGACCTAAAGGCAAACCCCTAATCCCAACCCCTTTTCCTCTCTTTTATGTGTGTAGGTTGCAGGTGCACAGCTATACTTTCAGATTTGGACTCCACTTGCAAAGGCAGAAAAACCCTTTTCGTTTCACAAATTTTTCAGAGGACCGTGTACACTCCCGCCACAGTTCGGGCAACGTTTTCTCAAATTTGCAAGGCGACTTCATCTCAATAGATTATTGCTAGATCCAGGTACAGAGTTTCATCCTACGCTTCTATCTCGAGTTATAATTAGATCTTTGTTGGTTTTTCACTTGGTTATAAGTACACAATTCAATCAATTCAAATCTCATTCCTGAGTAGGAGATCAACTTACCATTCTTACCATCACTCAGAATTCAATCTCTTTCTCTAGAGGTTGAATCTAGTGCATTTCCCCCCCTCTTCTAATGTAATGTGTGAAAAGTGTTTGAAGGGAAATCTGAAGTGAAACTTTTATCTCTCCTTGGAGGGAAGAAAAGTTTTCCTCTATATCTCCATCATTCACCTTTTTCAACATTACAGGTTGATTTCTTTCTCACTTGAATTTGAATTACAAAGTGAGTTTCCTTGATGAGAGGAATTTCAAATGAGCATATAAAACTTTATTTTATACCTATCCTTTTGAAATGTGAATTGAAAATTAGGAAGAAGGATAACATTAGAAAAAAATTTCTGCACGATATTTTTTTATCATTAGAGGGTTCAAATTTGGCCCCTTTTGGTCTAAAATATAGCATCTAGCACCCTATTATAGAAGGATTTTTGTGGCTATCTCCATTGTCCAATTTACTTGTGCTAAATCAAGGCCCAAAAGTTAGAGCAAAGAGTGAAGATCATAAATTTGGTACTAGTATGAGCAAAATCATCCATAATTAGGACATAGAAGGAAAAAAAGTTGAAGTAAAACCTGAGTATGAAATTGTATGAGAATAAAATATAAAACATTACACTTATCCCCCACTTTAGTGGGAATATGAACTTTTTCTCATACCCTCAGTAAAGTACAAAGTAGTATCAAAAGACTTTAACCAAAGTAAAACACGAAGCCCCCAAGGTCTTAGAATATCATCAATCTAATATCAAGATCAAAGGAGAAACACATGAAGAGGAGAGAGAGAGAGAGAGAGAGAGAGAGAGAGAGAGAGAGAGAGAGAGAGAGAGAGAGAGAGAGAGAGAGAGAGAGAGAGAGAAGAAAATGTTGGAATATGAAATCAATTCTTTTGAACACATTGCAGGACTGAGAGGAGGGGTGAATCAGTTTAGATATCTAATACAACTTTTTTTACATCTATTAAACTTCAAAACACAACTAACATATTACTTTAATGTAATAATAAAATCATAAAACACAATCAAATCATGAACACTAGATTTACATAGAAAAACCAAGAAGGAAAAAACCATGGTGAGAATCACACTTGTAATATAGATATAAATGATTGCAATGATTAAGCCATAGGCTAGGGAGCTTACTACTCTAGACTTTCTAGCTAAGGGACACAACCTTAGGGAAAGATACAAAGAACTTGCACAACTCAAACTCGCTACTTCAGGGTAGGATACAAAAATTTGCCAAGAGAGACACGTTGTCTTCTAGTAGGAATAGCTAAACTAAAAATGAATAGGATTTCTTGATCATGAAATTAACCTTGAACCTCTATGTTAAGTGTTTAATATCATGGTGAATACATCTGATCTCAAACTCTATTACCAAACACTGTCAAAGCTCTTCTCAAATAAATTTCATACACTTTTTCCATCAAATTTGTTTGCATATCATTGACATCCACATCACATCATTTCAAACATATACCACTCTATTTTACATCGTAACACATACACTTGCTCATCCTTATATACAAAGATATTTGTTAAACCTCACAACCAGGTCAGCCCAAAACAAAGTATATAAAATTACATGAAGTAAGCCATCCAGACCAAAAATATCCAATGTGGTCCACTCCAAGAGTTCTTGAAGAGGGGACCCAAAATCAGCACCACACATCCTTCTAAGTTGATTCAAATGAGATGCATACCCTAACAGATCTTCCAAAGCTAGTTCCAAAATAAATGTGTAGATAAATAATAAAACTCAACAACTTGTTGGCCCGCAATCATCTTCTAATGTAAATTACCTAATATATATCTTCACACACCCTCGTGAGACCCAGAACAATATTCTAACTCAACCTCCAATGCATATCTAGACCAAAAAATCATGATCCAAACAAAACAACATTATAAATTCAAACTATAACATTTCACGAACCAAATAATGTTTTCCTACAAATTGCAACAATTCACATATCTAAAATCCACTAAGCAAATTTTGGACCAATCTGACAAACAAACTCATTGTCAACGAACAACAACAACTAATCTCATCATCTAAGCAGCTAGAGGACTTACAAACTTGATAGTACATTAACATTATATCCAAGTTTACACATCTTACTCTTCATAATTTAAAATAAAACATTCTTCCATTGGGGCATTAAATACTCTTTCTTGCATATTGAAACTTTTGCTACACTAATCTTCTAGAAAATCCTCATGTGAGCACAAGATCTTCACTAGACAATATGAAAAAATCTGAACACTTAATACCAGACCAAATATACCACTAAACATCTACTACAACATAATATATCATCAATGACAACACAACCTCAACTAAGATACCAATCAAACTCAACAGAAACACCAAGAAACACATATTGACATCATACATCTCTGATCATCTTCCACAATAAAATTCAACTGGGGCACCAATAAAACTCAACAACACCACCAATTTATAGCACCCTTAATCAACCATAAAAAATAGAGAAACCATCATATACTTGCATGACAACATAATAATAGTTCACTTGTCACCAGTTGTAAGCGATAATAGTTTGCACAGCTAAAGACAATATCCAGACCAGGTCACATTTGGACTAACAAGATTGACTTCAATGCCAACATACAAAATTATATCTAAACCAGACCACATCTGAACCAACAAGTTTGAGGGTAAACCCACAATAGTGGGTTACACTTTTTTGCTAACTTTGACACTGCAATATTCATTTTCAGAAAAAAACTTTAGATTCAAACACCTATTACTTCTAAACCGTAAGGAATTTGTAGATGATGTGAACTAGTGATTTGTGTCATTTTGTATGTAGATTCTAAAAAAAAAATTGATAATTTTTGGAATCAATTTGCTTCCATTTTTCTATCTCCCTCGAAAACTAGTTTTTTTTTAAAAACAACATTTTTAAAGAGTGATACTCACTTTGTATAGGATAACGTTTTTTTCTATAATAGATATGAACATGATTCTTTCGAATTTATGTTTGTAACATCCATATCTAGTGTTTTCAATTGGTTTTGTAACATTATCTTCAATATTTTATATTTTATTAAGATTTGAAGTCGAGTTAACTTTAATTTTGACATATGTCCATTTGATATTACATAACTTGTTGTATATGTAACAAAAATTAAATATTTTTTTTCTTAGAAAGAGGACTTCAATGCCTAGTGCGTAAATATTTTTCAAAATTTTTTGGGTGATGTTTACTATTTTTCCATAAGCATTGAACAAAGAAGTTCATGTTCGGTGAAAACCCTAGATTCATAAGAAATAAAATAAAAATATATTAAGGAAATTAAATATATTAAAAATTATACTATCTGGAAAGCTTATAATAAGGGCTAAATACTTTTTTTTTTAAACTTCTAAATGAATTCATTTGACCCTCCAAAAGCTAATGTAAAATTGGTTTTTTATCGGCATTTGATAGATGCACATGAGACTCTATTGCAAGTATGATTTAGAAGTAGAGAGGTTCTATCCAAGAGATTTTGATCTAAGATCCTTTGATCTAACTCTCTTCAATTAATTACCTCAAATGGGACCTCTTAAAGCTTAAATCATTATATTTTCTAAAAAATGTATCATTTCAGCAAAAATCAAGATGTACGAAAAAGTGGGCACCAGCATTGTGAGTTCACCCTTGACATGATTGACAATATAACTCATATTTCTAACAAATTCTAGTGTTATTCCAATAGTGGAAAATAGGCAAGAGTGGATAGGGAACTAGAGTTATTCTAGTAGTGATAAATATTTATCTTGGGGTACCATAGTAGTGCTTCAGTGCAATTATCCAAAGGACGAGTAGCTTCAAGCAAAGTATTGAAGGTTAAGGGTTGTAGGGGGGTTAGTTGTAGCCCCCCTAGCACACCGAAGGTGAAAAATCATTCACCAAAGGTGACTCATTCTGAAGGTGACTCATGTCGAAGGTGTTCAAAATTTTGGGACTTACTATTTTTAGCCATTTCGACATTTAACATGTAGTTGCACAAGTCATACTTTCTATTTTTTTAAAGATATCTTCAATTAGGACTCTACAACTTAGATATTATACTTTATACAAAGTCATGTTTTCTAGATACTTTTGAAGATTATTGTAATTGTACAATTTATCAAGAAACAATACTTAAGATCTTTGCCTATAGTTTTTTATCTTGGCACTTTTACCAATATTTTCCATGTAAATCTGTGTGTTTCTGGTTTATTACTTTCTCTATATAATTATGCACTATACATTTTCATATCATAAAATGCATGACTTCTTGGTCTATTAAGAATATTCTTATTATGTGTCATATTCGCATAAAGAAACAAAAACTCAACTACAAAATAGGTGTTGCAGCATGCACCAAGCACAAAGATTACAAAATAAAGCCTCAATTTGTAAGGTAATTTGAGCAAAGTTCAACTTCACAATGGTTATTGTAGCATGCACCAAATATACCATTGTATGCGATCAAAATGTTTAAACTAAACCCTAGTGATGTGTGCACAAAGTGTAACAAAGAGGAAACTGCATGCCCCCACATTAAATAGAGTGTGTTCTCCTTATAGGAAAAAATATATTTAAGGTATCATACATGCATCCAAAATACAAGCACAACGCAATAGAGAAATACCCCCAAGCATGACCAAATTAAAGGTGATGGTCACAAAACATGAATAGAGTACATAAAGGATCAACTAACTATGGTTGGTATGCACATTAGATAAATCATGTATATCAAGTATAATTGTATTGAATTGACCTCATCCCCCAAAGGTACTAAAATTATGAGCACAATGGAAGAAGAGAAAATAAGATGAACAACAACAAAATATTTTTTGGGTCAACATGTTGGCAACAATGCAGCAAACTGAGGAGGGGGTGAATCAATTTGCACACAAACTTTACTTTAAAACTTAATTACAAATTTAGATCTGATAATTAGCAATGAAAGCACAAATCAACACCGCATCAATAACACACATAACACCAAGATTTTTGACGTGGAAAACCTGGTTAAGGGAAAACCCACAGTGGGAACCTACCCACAATGAGATAATACCTTGTTAGGAGTAAGTGAAATATTACAATGGGGAATGCACATGCATGCACACTACCTAAAGCTCACTGCTCAAATCATAGAATCATCAACTGATGAAATAGAACCTCCTTATGCCAAGTTACAGTTTTGGTTAAGCACATATACTCAAACTTTTCTCTTACACTCTTCTACACACTCTTTCGCACTTCTCCTCTTTTTTCCTCTACTAATGAATGATCAGAACAATGTTCACACATCTAGATACATCTCTCAAATGAATATTACATGTATTTAGACAATTCATCAACCTATATTTCAAGGTCCGCTAAAACCTTTACACAAATTACAAAATAATAACCTCACACGCTACAACAACACATGTAGACCAAAACAATATTAGCTAAGACATAGTCTGAACCAAAATCAACTCCTTGAACACGCAACACTAACAAGAATTACACCTCAATAATCTATAACACATTACAATCACCATAAATATCGCATAACACGAAGAATGCCACCGGGTCAAGAAAATCATGATCAATATCGCGCATAACGATCAATTTGGACCAACAATACGGATAGAACATGATCTAGAGACATCCACAAGAAACACAAATCACCACAGAAACAACAACAACATGACCACTTACTATAATCCTCATCATCATTATACCGAACCTCAAGAACATCAACTCAACTAACTATCCAAATGAAAGATTCACTTGCAAACTTTCAAATCAGGAACCATCTGAATTGAGGACACACCTGAATGTCCCAAACACTCTACCAAATCTGCAAACCAAGATATTGCAATTTTGGAGAAATGTGGAGAAAAATTCAAAATACCAAATAATATGAACAACCGAATATCAATCATAATATTGGATCAAGCAACTCAATCCAAACAACATGTAGACCACTAAAACTTTTGATGAATCAACTAGAGATAAGTATCTCAAATCCCATTAAATCGCAACAACTCATCTGCAATACACTAATCAAACCAACTCATTTAATCTGACTGCAACACTGGAATACACAAAATAATATTATTATACTATAGCCAGTAGTAGAAAAATATTACATAAGAGGAATGCACATGCATTTAGGCACACTTCCTAGAGCTCACCGCTCAATTACAAAAAGGGTTGCTATCCCGGAGGACTCACTATTCTACAAATGAGATATAGAAGCTAATACAATGTGTGAACTAGAGTATAGCATCTACAAATGCCATAAATCAATTTTGGTTAGGCTCAGGAATGATCCACTACTATTGTTTTGATAAACTGCTTTGTTCTCCTCTGCTACCAAGTACCGACTCTTGGACACTCAAGATGCACACGTGAAACTGCACTCAATCGCACCAAAAACAATTTTGTACATAAACACACATACAAAAAGATCACCCAACACCATCTTATATATCCGCACCACCAAAATAAATCTCCAAGTTGTCATCTTCTCAAAATATCAAAATGTGAAATGTGTAGCTTCAATTCGGCTCAAATCTTCACATAACCATATTCCGGATCCAAAACATATGATCACACACTTTCCATAAGTCGGTCCAATTACCTCAAACTTACCAACAACCACTGGAATCACCTCAAAGAATCTAGTCCACACATTACACCATCAACAATGAGAATAACCTTGTTTTATTGCTCTACCAAATATCGGACCTTCTAACATGCTTAAGAATTGACACCGAAGGATAGGATTGCATGATAATTTGCTTCTCATACTCAATAAACTTAACTTTGATCACTGAAACCAAAAACACATCACTGGAAATGAGAATTGTTCATCAAAATTGTGCATTGAGCATCACCGACACTTATACCAAAACTTACTCAAGACACCTAGATAACCCAAACTCCATACCGGATAAGATCAATAGGCTGAGTTGCCATCAATGACAACTCCTAAGAAATCTCATGCACCAGTAATCATAAATCTTTACTAGAGCATCACCGGAATAGTGTCTTATGCCAACATACGAATCTTCAATTTGGATAGTAATGGTCTCATCTTATGCATCTTTAGCAATTGAACAAATAGTTTGCATTGCTTAATCAATGTCTTATTGCTAAAATATTAGTTGAAAAGTTGTGTATCCCACAATTAAATGGTTTGTGTTGACCTCTTGCCTTCAAGATTGTCAATAATGTTCTCACCAATTTCAAGTAACCATTTTGGGCTTCTTGGAGGTCTTTAATTTGGAATTTGTCTTTCGTCCATGAGAGAGTCTTCATTTCTCATGTAATTTAGTGTTACATATTGTTCACTTGGTCGAACAATTCCACCTTCAATATCAACACCCAAATTTTCACCTTCATTGTCAATTCCCACATTTTCACTTTCAATTCCCACATTTTCAATCATAAATTCAACATCATGTTGAACATTTTCAATATCTATTTCAACATTGTTATTCCCAATTTGAATGTCACATTCAACATTTGCAATATCAAAATCTACATTTTCATTTTCATTTTAAATAACTTTCTCAACGTTTTCAAATTCAATTTCCTCTTCACTTGAAATAACATTTTCAAAGGCTTCACCAATATTTGGCATACCTTGTCTTCTCCTCCTATGACCTTCTCTATCTCTTTGTCTATATACTTAAATTTTCTCATTTGAAACCTTTATTTTATGTTAATGCTTTCGACGACTGTTTCCCCCCATTATACCTCCACAAAGATGCTCCTAAATGATTGACAATGACAAATTTGTCTACAAGAATCTCTTAAAAGCATAATTTTGTCACTGTCTATCTGAAAACCTATGATAGTTGGCTGCAACACGAAAGTGTGGGCCGTTGGAATGCACAAAATGGCCCACAAACCCATTTTTTTTGGTGCACAAATTGAGTATCTGATTTTAATAAATATTTTTCCTATGCTATTGAAAATTCTCATTGGCTCCCATTTTTTTGAATGTTGGTGCCCTAATGGAAACAAATTGGATATTGGATTAATATATGATATTCGATTTGTTTACATGTAGGAAAATTGAGGGAGATATGCATAGGAATAATGAGAGAGAGAAAGAGATGGAGGGGGAGGAGAAAGGGAGAAAGAGGGGGAAAGGGTAAAGGGAGAGAGAGTAAGAGAGAGAGGGGGCCAAGGGAGAGACAAAGACAGAGACAGACATAGACAAAGAAGGGGAGAGAGAGAGAGAGAGAGAGAGAGGTGGGGGAAGAAAGAGAGAGAGAGAGAGAGAGAGAGAGAGAGAGAGAGGAGGGTAGAGATTGATGGAGAGAGAGGGGCAGAGAGAGATAGAGACAGACACAGACACAGACACAACATGACCTCTTATGACACCAGATGACCCCTTAGGACACCATATGGTGTCGTTAGAAGTCATATAGTGTCCTAAAGTATCAAATGGTGTCCTATGACCCCTTAGGACACCATATGACCCCCTTTAACATCCTAGTATATGACATGACCCCTTATGGCACCATATGACCCCTTGGGACACCATATGACCCCTTAGGACACCATATGGTGTTGTTAGGGGTCACATGGTATCCTAAGGAGTCATATGGTGTCATATAACCCCTTTGGACACCATATGACCCCTTTTAACATCCTAGTGCACGACATGACCCCTTGTGATACCATATGACCCCTTATAACAACATATGGTGTCATTAGGGGCCATCTGGTGTCCTAAGAGGTCATATGGTGTCGTTAGGGGTCATATGGTGTCCTAAGGGGTCATATGGTGTTCTATGTCCCCTTAAGACACCATATGACCCATAACAATACCATATGACCCCTTAGGACACCATATGGTGTCATTAGGGGGTGTCCAAAGGGGTCATATGGTGTCCTATTACCCCTTATAACACCGTATGACCACTTTAACATCCTAGTACATGACATGACCCCTTGTGACACCATGTGACCCCTTAGGACATCATATGGTGTTGTTAGGGGTCATATGGTGTCCTATGAACCCTTAGGACAACATATGACCCGTTTTAACATCCTTGTACATGACATGATCCATTGTGACACCATATGACCCCTTAGGATATCATATGGTATTGTTATGGGTAATATGGTGTTGTTAGAAGTCATATGGTGTCTAAAGGGGTCATATGGTGTCCTGTGACCCCTTAGGACACGATATGACCCCTTTTAACATCCTAGTACACGACATGACCCCTTATGACACCATATGACTCCTTAGGACACCATATGGTGTTTTTAGGGGTCATATGGTGTCGTTAGGAGTCATATGGTGTTCTATGGGGTCATATGGTGTCATATGACCCCTTAGGACACCATATGACCCCTTTTAACATCCTAGTACACAATATGACCCCTAATGACACCATATGACCCCTTAGGACACCATATGGTGTCATTAGGAGTCATATGATCTCTTAAAGTCTCATATGGTGTCCTATGACCCTTTAGGACATCATATGACCCCTTTTAACATCCTAGTACACGACATGGCCCTTTGTGATACCATATGACCCCTTAGGACACAATTTGATGGCGTTAAGGATCATATGGTCTCTTAAGGGGTCATATGGTGTCATTAGGGGTCATATGGTTTCCTAAGGGGTCATATGGTGTTCTATGACCCCTTAGGACACAATATGACCTATAATGACACCATACAACCCCTTTGTTAGGGGTCATGTGGTGCCCTCAGGAGTCATATGGTGTCCTATGACCCCTTAAGACACCATATGACCTCTTTTAACATCCTAGTACACAACATGGCTTCTTAGGACACCATATGACCTCTTAGGACAACATATGGTGTCTTTAGGTGTCATATGGTGTCCTAAGGGGTCATTTGGTGTCCTATGACCCCTTAGAACACCATATGACCCCTTAGGACACCATATGATGTTATTATGGGTCATATGGTGTCATATAACCCCTTAGGACACCATATGACCCCTTTTAACATCCTAGTACACGACATGAGCCCTTGTGACACCATATGACCCCTTAGGACACCGTATGGTGTCGTTATGGATCATACGGTGTCCTCAGGGGACAAATAGTTTTGTATGACCAATTAGGACACCATATGACCCTTTTTTACATCCTAGTACATGATATGACCCCTTGTGACACCATATTGTTGGCATTTGCATGAATATTGCATTAATGATATTTTATGTTGTCATTGATGTCAATTGAACCGATAATGGTATTTATGATATTGCTGATATTTGTTGTTAGTGATGTTGTCTTATAACCGGTAGGAAGAGCTTTGAGGAAGATGTTGTAAACTGGTATGTAAGTTTGTGAGTTGTAACTAGTAAACCCTACCAGTTGTTTTTGTTAAACCCTAACCAATCAAGTTGTTGATTTAAGATCTAATGATGAGTGGTAATGATAGTGACACGTATGATCATTGTATGAGGATAAGTTCAAATTGTTTTGGCACGTTTGTTCATTTGTTTGATTGTCTATGGAATGAGAAAAGTGGATTGCATCTAATGCATAGCGCTTGATGAGTTACAAGTCTGATGAAGCAGTGATCATGGAGCGGTTGGAATTTTCTTGAAGAATGTGTATAGATTGCTATGTAAATCCAATGGTCACACTTGAATCGATTTGTTTGTAATCTTTATGAGAGAATTAGGTTTTTGTTGTGTTACCAACCTAATTGATTTGTATTTAAGGTCGATGAAGTTGTTTGTAAAGTTGTTGGCAAAGTGTTGGCACAAATCAGTGAGTGTGTGGTTGCCTAATCGGAGAATGGATCTACAGTTTGAGTAAAAGCAGATTGAAGCTTAAAAGGATCTGATCAAGCAAATGTAGTGCTATTCAGACAGATCAAGAAAACCTGTTGTTTTCTAACAATTACAACAGAAATTAAATCCCCTAACAGGGTAAGCTCTAACAAGCTTGGTTACTTCTTAAATCCTCTAACAAGGTGATCCATTAGCTTGGATTCTCAAATCCTCTACCAAGGTTACTCCTAACAGGGTATTTATTTTTCATCAAGACATTTTGTAAATCCCTTAACCGGGTGATTCCTAACAGGATCAGTTCTTAACATGACTTATTGTAAAATCTTTAACAAGCTTGGCTCCTAATAGGGTGAACTTCAGAAGAGTTCAAATAGCTATCCTTGTGAGTCTCATCTCACCGTGGTTTTTACCTATTTGGGTTTTCCACGTATAAACATTTGTGTCAAGTGGTGAATGTTTTTGTGGTTATGATCTTATTTGTTGATTTGATTAATTTCTGATTAAGTCATGATAACTGGAAGCATTGAGAGATGAAGCATGTTGATATATGATTAAGAATTTTTATGTTTACAAGATTGAATTTGTTTACTGTTAAGTTGTTATAACAGTTAACCAGTTGATGTTGAGTATTCTTATGAGTATTGATATTGATAGTAAAAGTTTACTTTGTGAGTTTGAATTTGAGATTGGGAAGTTTGTATCAGTTTTTCAGTTTACTGATTCACCCCCCCTCTCAGTAATCTACCAGATACTTATTCTTTCATCATACCATCACATATAACCCCTTATGACATCATATGGTGTCGTTAGGGGTCATATGGTGTCATTAGGAGTCATATGGTGTACTAAGGGGTCATATGGTGTCTTATGACCCTTAGGACACCATATGACCCCTTTTGACATCCTAGTACATGACATAACCCCTTGTGACACCATATGACTCCTTAAGACACCATATTATGTCATTAGGGGTCATATGGTGTCCTATGACCCTTTAGGACACCATATGACCATTTTTAACATCCTAGTACATGACATGACCCCTTGTGACAACATATGACTCCTTAGAACATCATATGGTGTCGTTGTTAGGGGTCATATGGTGTCCTAAGGGATCAAATGGTGTCTTATGACCCTTTAGGACACCATATGACCCATTTTAACATCCTAGTGCATAACATGACCCCTTTTGACACCATATGACCCCTTAAGACACCATATGGTGTTGTTAGGGCTCATATGGTTTTGTTAGGAGCCATATGATGTCTTAAAGGGTCATATGGTTTCCTATGACCCCTTAGGACACCATCTAACCCCTTTTAACATTCCACAGCATAACATGATCCCTTGTGACACCATATGACCCCTCAGGACACCATATGGTGTCGTTAGGGGTCATATGGTATGGTAAGGTGTCATATGGTGTTTTATGACCCCTTAGGATACTATATGACCACTTTTAACATCCTAGTACACAACACGAACCCTTATGACACCATATGACCCCTTAGGACACCATATAGTGTCATTAGGTGTCACATGGTGTCCTAAAGGGTCATATGGTGTCTTATGAGCCCATAGGACACCATATCACCCCTTTTAACATCCTAGTACATGACATGACCCCTTTTGACACCATGTGACCCCTTACGACACCATATGGTGTCGTTGGGGGCCATATGCTCTCCTAAGGGGTCATATGGTGTCGTTGGGGGTCATATACTCTCCTAAGGGGTCATATGGTGTCGTTGGGGGTCATATGATGTCTTTAGGGGTCATATGGTGTTCTATGACCCCTTAGGACACCATAGGACCCATAACGACACCATATGACCCCTTATGACACCATATAGTGTCATTAGAGGTCATATGGTTTACGACACCATATGGTGTCGTTGGGGGCCATATGCTCTCCTAAGGGGTCATATGGTGTTGTTGGGGGTCATATGCTCTCCTAAGGGGTCATATGGTGTTGTTGGGGGTCATATGATGGCTTTAGGGGTCATATGGTGTTCTATGACCCCTTAAGACACCATATGACCCATAACGACACCATATGACCCCTTATGACACCATATAGTGTCATTAGGGGTCATATAGTTTCCTATGACCCCTTAGGACACCATATGACCCCTTTTAACATCCTAGTACATGACATAACACCTTGTGACACCATATGACCCCTTAGGACACCATATGGTGTTGTTAGGGGTCATATGGTGTCATAAGGGGTTATAATGTGTCTTATGACCCCTTAGGGTACCACATGACTTCTTTTAACATCCTAGTACATGGCATGACCCCTTGTGATACCATATGACCTCTTACGAGACCATGTGGTGTCGTTAGGAGTCATATAGTGTCTTGAGGGGTCATATGGTGTCCTATAACACCTTAGGGCACCATATGATCCCTTTTAACATCTTAATACATGACATGTCCCCTTGTGAGACTATATCACCCCTTAGGATACCATATGGTGTTGTTAGGGGTCATATGCTGTCCTATGACTCCTTAGGACACCATATGACCCTTTTTAACATCTTAGTACACAACATAACCCCTTGTGACACCATACAACCCCTTAGGACACCATATGGTATCTATAGGGGTCATATGGCATTGTTAGGAGTCATATGGTATTCTAAGGGGTCATATGTTGTCCTATGAAGCCTTAGGACACCATATGACCCCTTTTAACTTCCTAGTACACAACATGACCCCTTGTGGCACCATAGGACCCTTTAGGACACCATATGATGTCATTAGGGGTCATATGGTGTCATATGGCCCCTTAGAACACCATATGACCCCTTTTAACATCCTATTGCATGACATGACCCCTTGTGACACCATATAACCCCTTAGGACAATATGATGTTCAAATGGTGTCATATGGTGTCCTAAGGGGTCATATGGTTTTCTACCTCATATGTGGGCCCTTAGGACCCCATATGACCCCTTACGACCCCATATGACCCCTAATGATATCGCATGACCCCTTAGAACACCATATGACCCCTTTTAAGACCCTAGTACATGATATGACACCATATGACCCCTTAGGACACCATATGACCATTTCTAACATTCTAGTACATGACATGACCACTTATGACACCATATGATCCTTTAGGACAGTGTGATGTCCTAATGGGTCATATGGTGTCCAAAGGGTTCATATGGTGTCCTACGGGTTCATATGGTGGTCTAACAAATGTGTGGGCCCTTAGGACCCCATATGACCCCTAATGACATCATATGAGCCCTTAGGACACCATATGACCCCTTTTATCATCCTCATACATGACATGACCCCTTATGACACCATATAAGTCATATAGTGTCCTAAGGGGTCATATGGTGTTCTAACACATGTGTGGGTCCTTAGGACTCCATATGACCCCTAACAACACCGTATGACCCATTAGGACATCATATGACCCCTTTTAACATCCTAGTACACAACATGACCCCTTATGACACCATATGACCCCTTAGGACAATATGATGTCCTAATGTGTCATATGGTGTTATAACACATGTGTGGGCCCTTAGGAAACCATATCACCCCTTAGGACACCATATGACCCCTTTTAACATCCTAGTACACGACATGACCCCCACTCATATGGTATTCTAATACATGTGTGGGCCCTTATGACCCCTAACGACACTGTATGATCCATTAGGACACCATATGACCCCTTTTAACATCCTAGTACGTGACATGACCCCTTATGACACCATATGACCCTTTAGGACAATATGATATCCCAATGGATCATAAGGTGTCCTAAGGGGCCATATGGTGTTATAACACATGTGTGGGCCCTTAAGACACCATATGACCCCTTTTAACATCCTAGTACATAACATAACCCTAGTCATATGGTGTCCTAAGGGGTCATATGTTGTTCTAACACATGTGTGGGCCCTTAGGACACCATATGACCCCTAACGACACCATATGACCCCTTAGGACACCACATGACACCTTTAACATCCTAGTACATCACATGACCTTGGTCATATGGTGTACTAAAGGGTCATATGTTGTTCTAACATATGTGTGGGCCCTTAGGGCATCATATGATCCCTAACGACACCATATGACCAATTAGAACACCATATGGCCCCTCAGAACACCATATTACCCTTTAGGACCATATGTTGTCCTAAGGGTTCATATGTTATTCTGACACATGTGTTTCCGCTTATGACACCTAATGATACCATGTGACCCCTCAAAACACCATATGACCCCTAACATAAAATATTAATAATATATTTTAATATATATCTAATTTATATATTATAGTATTAATAGATCATATTTATTATATATATTAGTATATTGAATATTAATATATTGTATATTAATATTAATATATAATAATATAGAAAAAAAAATTAATTTTATTCTTAATAAAAACTTATTAAAATCGGATATCCGCTAAAATTGGATATCCGATATATCAGATATCTGATTTTAGCGAATATACGATTTCTCTGACAAAAATTTGAAAATTTGAAATTTGTCTTGAGATTGCATTGGGATTTGGCTAGGAAATGCCCAGCCTGGAAAGTCAATAGAAAAAACATGTTTTTGAGTATTCCTTGTTTTTCCAGACTTCGCCCTAGTGCCTAATGACTTTTTTTTAGCTGAAATTGATAAAACAAAAAGGGAATTTTAAGGACATTATCATCTTTCCAACAATATAAGGTGTGCCTTATTTTGACTTTAATAAATAATTATTATTTATTTTTTAATTAAATTTTTACTAAAGTCCTGATTGATAGGCTGATTGAAAAACACCCATAACTTTCAAATGGTATCACATTTTTTGAATCTGAAACATGCGTCACATTCTATGCTTCATCTACTATAGGATTAAAAAAAATGAATTTCATAAAGTTTAGACTAAGTTAAGGTGGTCAGACGTATGAGTTTTTGAAATTCTAAAAAGTTGTTGTAGAAAATTCATAATTAATTATTTACTTCGAAAAAATATGTGTCACATCTGGACATTAGTGTACTACTTATATTAAAAATCTTATAAAAATAAATATTATGATTTGATTGTGCTTAGGGTGGTCAGACATACATGTACTTATCTTTTTCCTTAAATTTTAGTACTACTGCATTGAAATTTCAAATTTTCATCAAATAATTTATTTTTTTTTCAAAAAAACCTAGTAGCTTAGAAATTACATTCAATTTTCTACAGATTCTCTTCTTACATATTTTTAAAATAATTTTCATAACTTACTCAAATTTTCATGTCAAGTTGCATAAATTTGATTTACTAAAATTTTATTGCCACTTAAGGGCCTGTTTTGGCTCACCATGATCCTACACATACCCAGAGAGAGAGTCTTAAAGAGAGACTAAAAATACCTAGAGATAGTAGGAGAGTAAGAGAGAGATTGATCCTAAAAATATTTAATAATCACCTATTAGAGAGAGAGAGAGAGAGAGAGAGAGAGAGAGAGAGAGAGAGAGAGAGAGAGAGAGAGAGAGAGAGAGAGAGAGAGAGAGAGAGAGAGAGAGAGAGAGAGAGAGAGAGAGAGAGAGAGAGAGAGAATCTTAAGGGGGGAGACTAAAAAGACCTAAAAAGAGTATGAGAGTAGGAGAGAGAGAGAGAAAGAGATACTTGCAATAAAAAAAACCCAAAATTATATTCCTAAAATATTTATATGCTATCTTAAATGCTCCAAAAATGGGTGATAAAGTCGAAAAGTAATTTAGATGAAAGTGAAAAGAGAATTAGAATTGTATGTGAGAAAGGAGGATTTAAAGAGGAATCCTTTGAAAATGTTGTGTAGAGAAGTTCTTAATTCTTGAAAAAAATGTACTATAGAAGAATATAGAATCAATATTTGTATGGGAGAGACCACATGAAAATATGAGTTACAAATTTAAAGGTATAATATTTTTAATTAAAGAGGTAGAATGGAAGGATTATAAGGTTTGAACTTTAAAAAATTTAGGTCTAATTTTTCATATTATAGTTTGTTTTTTTAAAATTATATTTTATCTACTCAAAATTTAAAAGCTAGAGCAAGCAAAAATGAATGAAAATGCCTTAGAGATGAGCATTATGCCCACCCATAATAGAAAAACTGCAAGTATATGTCAAGTAGGATGTGCAAATTAGAAAGGTATATTTCAAAAGAACATAAAAAATATTATTCACAAATATAGAGTAACCTCCTTTTCCCACTCAACTTGACAAGCTTGATGAGCAGGTAGCTTACTAAGAAAGGAAATATTACTTGGATAATCACAAACTTGTAGATCAAAAAATGCTTTAACAAATATTAAACATCATTAACAAGAAGGTCTAGATTAATGGCAATAATATGCTAATATTTACTCTTCTACAAACAAGGTCATTAGGTCATGAAAATTTCTCAACCTTCTCATCAAATATGAACTCATTTTTGCCTACTTCAAAACACCAATGATAATTTCATGATTGAATATCATGGACTCATTATCCCAAATAGCATATTTGAAGGAGAAGAGAAAGGGGGATTTCGGGCCTCCTAGATGAACCATGGGAATTTTAAGCAACTATTGGTGGTTGTACAATACAACAAAACCTAGCCATAGTCAACCTCCCATCCATCTCCTTAAACCATGTGAAATCCACAAAGAAAACTAGCAAAATACATTAAAAAATGGACAAAAAGAATCAACAAGGCTTGTGAAAGGAAAAATGCAATAAAAGGGGGCACTTCATAGCAGTTGGAAATCTCACAAACCCTAGCCACAATCATGTCCTTTGTCAACTTCATTATATTCCTCCTACATGTGCCTTTTTTTTAATACAATGCACTTAATAATGCATATCTTTGAAATGTGATGTGAATCTACTAGTTCTTAACATTATAAGTAATTGGTAAAAGTAAAAAATAGAGGCCTCTTAGATGAGCATTTAAGTTGTGTCTAAGTTTAGCACAATTAAATAGTTTTAAGAAAAATAGTTTCACGTAAAAAATTCACGCAAATTAATCGTGTTATGTATTTCTTTTTGTTTGAATAAATTTTAACCCCTCTTTTATGTTAAAAATATTTCAAGCAAATAAATTTCACCCAAAATTGTTGCCACATACATGGTGCATGTCCTTGGCCAAAACATATTTGCAAGAAAGGATGATTCTAGAAGAACAAGGAGCAGATTGCTCTAGCACAACAAACAAATTTGTATCAATAATCAGCAAAGTCAAAAACCGGTTGTGCCATGTAGATACAAGGTTAATAATAGCATTGTCATATACATAAATGGTAACAGCTGAATAGAGACAAGACTGGAGCAAGATAGAGAAGACAACCATCAATTTTGCAAGGCACACTTTAATCTTTATGCCATAGGGATCCTATTTTTCTTCAAAAGTTGCTCCAATTCAGTTTTAATTTTTTGAATTTGAACATCCAATTTTAGGGGAGAGGACCCACTAGTTGTGCACCCTAACTTCGCACTTCTCAAAATCCTACGTGGAAATATCAAATCACTCCCAATTTTTGACAGTAGCTTACATGGCAAGTCCCCCGCTTAAAACTAAGGTTTCAGGGCCACATCATCAAATATGATGCCACATCAGCATGGGTTTTGCCAAGGTGTCCAAAACAGCCCCCCAAAAAAGGTGATACTAATAGGCATGCAAAAGGGGCCACAATACTTGTGCAACTGATGTGGCATCACATGATTTGTTGCTTTTTACAACAAGGGGTATATTTCATTCAATTATTGGTACATCATCAACAATAACAACTTTAAAGTCACAACTGTTGGTGCAATGTTGTATAAAAATTGGACATTAAATCAGCAATTATGGGGTTATTAAATCAACAACTTCTATCACAAGAATTGGAAAGCGCTCAACTATTGGGTTCTTTCCCCTAAACTCTTTGTGATATCTGCTTGAAAAAGGAGAAAATAAAGAAGCAAGACAATAGAAAACATCATAGTAAAACCTTAAAAATTCAACCTCTTGGTGATCGTTGTAAATATTAACATCTATTTTAGCCCTCTAAGCTCTAGGATTACTTTTTCAACTCTCCTAAATATTCATGAACAAAAGAAAAAACACTTGTAATGAACTCAGTCCCTCTAAAGATACCATCTATGAAACAGATAGAATGCACCGACCCTAGATAATGTATTTATAAATCTAAACTTATAAATACACTATAGAATCACTACATTCTATCAATCCCATAACCAATTGCCCTCTGAAATGGTCTAAAATGTCAAAATGAGGGAAACAGCTCAAAGCTTTTTTATAAATACAAAAGTACTACATGTCTCCTTGATTATTCAACACGTGAAATCTTGCATTATTGTCAGTGATACGAGGCCCGCTCGTGACTTAACCATGCAATTATCCAAACTCACATGTAAGCTGATCTCATTAGCTTTACCCCACTATATTATATCGATGTATACGTATTCCTGTGCAGAGATCACGCGCCACAACAATGCTGGAGTCCACTGAATAGTTTACAATGAAACAAAAGAACATGACTTGTTTGTCTTAACTTGAAGATGTTGTGATACAGTCAAATAACTAAGCATGTAAAAGTAGGTAGGACGGTGAAAATTTCCAATTTAAGATGTGATAGTGGACGCCAGACTACTATTGAACTACATTTTATATTGGAATCTTGGTTACTTGGCTCTTGGTTGCTTTATCAGTTTCTCTTGTACTGCAAACATGATGAGGTAGAATTGGTTATAACTCTTTTTTATGCTCATCAGAGTTACAGAATAGAGGAATGTCCATTGATAACATGTTCAAAATGCCTGTTTAGTGTTCTAATTAGGTTTTTCTTCAAAGAGAGCAAACGATACTGTAATCAGTTTTTGTTTGCCCAATACCCTGTCATTCATTTATACAAGTATTTGATATTTGTTACAATATCTTTATCAATATGAACAGCAGATAGTAAAAGTTGGAAGATGGCAGGTCCAATGAATGTTGCAGTTATGTTGGTGTTGATAATGGGTACTGGATTTGCATCTGGTTTAGATCCAAATTTCTATAGCAGGAGTTGTCCCAATGTGGTGCAAATCGTTGCCACAATTGTGAACAGGCATTTGAAGCAGGATGTCACAATAGCAGCTCCTCTTGTTCGCTTGTTTTTTCATGATTGCTTTGTAGAAGTAAGTATTAACTATCTCAGGGAATTGCTACATGCAATAAAAGAGAGCTTTAATGGAATTCTTTATAGATCTTCTTATATTTGTATTATTGTACTTGTATGTAGGGTTGTGATGCATCTGTTTTGATAGTGTCACCGAATAAAACTGCAGAGAGAGATGCAACACCCAATTTTTCTCTCAGTCAGTTTGATTTAATCGATGAGATCAAGAGCGCTCTTGAAAGGACATGCCCGGGTACTGTTTCATGTGCAGATATTCTTGCTCTTGCAGCAAGAGATGCAGTCTTACAGGTAGATACTGCTTGTGTTCAACAATTCCTAAAGCATTTTTTAATAGCCTGTGATAAAACCTTAGGGTAATCATGTATTATATCGATGCATTTTATTCATATATCAGAATCTATGTAAAGTCTCAAAATGCTCTCAAGCAAGAACTGTATATGCATGGTGGAGATTGACCTGCAGTATGTAATGAGAACTTGTAACTATATTAGGTTGCCTGTTCAGTATAAAAGTATATAGATGTTTATAGGGACTTCCAGCACCCATAGAACACTGATTGTGGGATTTTAAGGGTCAGGTGCATTTTTCATTAGATTTTATAGATTTCATTTAAAAGCTGAAAAGGCAGCCACTGCAATCTTGTCATGAGTCCATTACCATTATAGGCTAAGGGGAATCCACCCTTATATATATAGGGAGATATAGATATTATAGAGGAGGGACTGCAATCTTATGATTCATTTATAGTGCTAGAAAATAAGTCACATTCGAATTGAAGATGGACCTCTCAGGAAGAGGCTAGTTATTTATTCAGCGATAGAGCACCCTATAACAAATGGGAGATGCTAGCCTATAACAAATGGGAGATGCTAGATTTGAATAGGTTCATGAAAAGTTTAACATGGTATCAAAGTCTAGATCAACAGAATCAAGTCAAATTACATCTACAATATGACTTAAAAAAGTATTAGAAAATGAACCATGCTTAAACCAACAAATCAAAAACCAGTAACTTGATAGTAAATCACTCCAACCTAAATCCTTTCACTAATTAATAGAAGTGCCACTTTTGTTCTCAATAGCAACCCTAATTAATTTTATTTGAGGCTTTCAACTACTCTTCTGCAGTGTCAAAGTTTATTATTTAATTTTATGGTTTGGCTCCCACAATTTAGCTGGTAACATACATGGAGAAATCTAGGTAAAAAATGTTGGCTGTCCTAACAGTAATAAACATTTAATTTGAAATATCTGTTGGCACATAGTTTTAAAATTTTGTCCTTTTATAATAAAGGATATGGTTACCATTTGCTATGTTCACAAGATGGTAAAAATATTGCTAATTTAAAGCCCTGAGAGCAAAATGCCCATGACTTTCATTTACTTGCAATTCGGAATAGAAGCATTACATATAAAGGCAAAGGGTTCTACTGCACTGGAACACATCTTAAAAGTATAGTCGTACTAATTGGACACATAGTTTTTAAAATTTTGTCCTTTTCGAATAAAGCATATATTTACCATTTGTTATGTTCACGAGATGGTATGAAAATTGGTAATTTATAGCCCTGAGAGCAGGATGTCCATCTGGAAAGCAGGTGGTGTCTTTATAATCAGGTTAATCATTCTATATGCAGAACTGTCATTCCATTAAAATTTGCTGGTATTAATGAACTTTCAAATCATCAATTAGTTCACAAGATTAGTTCTCAGAGTTGGAACGACCAGTCCAATACCTCCCATCCAATGTAACTTGGAAAATTAAATTTGAGTCAGACTCTGATACCACCTGCAGAATTATCCTTACTTCAAAATCTACTTATAAACTTCCAAATCAACAACATCACTTATAATCAAAATAACAATCAATCCACAAGACCAAGTCCCAAACATACTATGATTAATCCCACAGTATCTATATTTATAACCTTTTATAAATGCCAACTAAAAAGGATATGCTATTAAAAAGCTTGTACCACATTTCAACTAGAAAACATAGAGAATCTATATCTACTATAAGGTTAACCTTTAATCTCTATGACCTTTATATAAAAGTGCTAAATATTCCTTCTATTTTAAAATGGGAAAAAATCAAAAATCAATGTTTACCAAAAGTGTTTCTCGCAAAGTCGATATCTATATAGCAGACTTGCAGATGGTTATTGTACAGTTAATATTTGAGTTCAGGTCAATTATAAGTCTATGTTTTCTTTAACCCTCTGTTTTTTATTTTTCAACAAATTTTTATTAGTTTATTTTTCAATGTTAGTAGAATTTTACAATCTATGAGATTGTTGTATGTTGCTTTTAGATTGCGTGAGTGTTTTTTGCATCAACTTTTCAGATCACACTCTGTGATCTATCATCATGATGATAGAGAGCATTAAGAGTTTTAAAATGTGATCTATTATCAGGATGATAGAGAGCATTAAGAGTTTTAAAATGATAGATCATAGAATGTGATCTGAAATATTGATTTAAAAAACACTTACCCAATTAAATCCAGAAATAACATACAAATCATTAATTTCTGTTACAAAATTTATTTCTTTTAATTTATTTATTTTATGAAGATTGGACATAAAGAGCTAACACCCTCAAATGTAATTCTATAAAATCTGCTAAATATTCATAAACTTCCCAGACTGGAGGACCCACATGGGCTGTCGAACTAGGAAGAAGAGATGGGCTAAAATCCAGTGATTTTGATGCAACAACACACCTTCCTTCTTCCAGATCAGATGCTCAGGCCCTCATCAACAGTTTCGCCTCTAATAGACTAAGCATCAGAGATCTAGTCACTCTCTCAGGTACACCATGTCAATATATTCAGAGATTTCAATATGATTCAATAATTTCATCACATTTTTAAAATTTTGGGGCCCACAGGAGCTCACACATTTGGGAAGACACACTGCAGTTTCGTTGGAAGGCGTCTGTATGACTTTACCAATAATGGTGGAATTGATCCCACACTAAATACAACATATGCAATGAGCTTGAAAAAGCAATGCACAGCCCCCGTCAATCCCAACACAATTGTGCTTCTGGACCCATCTACTCCAAACAGGTTTGATAACATTTATTTCAAGGAACTATTACAAAATCAAGGCATTTTTTCCTCAGATTCAGCTTTGGTTCTAGATCCTAGGACTAAGGTTTTTGTCACAGAGTATGCCAATAACGAGGATTCTTTTAGAGACCAATTTGGTATTGCCATGATAAAAATGGGTAGGATTGGTGTTCTAACTGGCCAACAAGGCCAGATTCGTAAGAGATGTGATATTGTAAATACATTATTTTAGTTAAGAATTTCATGCACAGAGTAAATCAAGGATTGTTAGGTAACTGGAATGCAGACTTCATGAGGTGATCCAAACCTTATCAACTGTAAATATGCCAGAGAACCATGAATTGCTTTCATTAAAGTGGAATTCACGATGGCTGGAATTATGATATTTAAAGAATTTAAATATCAGTGTTATCAATATTCAATTATGTGGTTTTTGGGTAAATTTATGGATTGTAATGATTCAAATGAATGATCCATTTAGTTAACTGCTATTGTTTCTGGATTCGATTGTGTCTGTTTTACATCAACGTTTCGAATCACACTATGTGATTCATCATCAGGATGATAGAGAGCATAAGCAACAGAGAAATGAATCACAGAGTATGATTCTAAACATTGATGCAAAAAACACAGACACAATCAAATCCAGAAACAGTAGCAGTTAACATGATGGATTGTGAAAAACTGATGTCTTTGATTCATTTAGTATTCATTGCATCTACATAATGAATAATTTCATTTAGATTTCATTGCATCTACATGATGAATAATTTTAAATATGTTTTTAATCAATTTAACATAAGCATTTAATGAAATTTTTTACTATTTTAGAAATAAACAAGGTTGATAGGATCCAAGATAAATAACTTTCACAAATATTTTAAGGTGTAAATTAATTAAATTATAATTACAACTAAAATGATTTTAAGATTGTAATAATGAAATTGTTTATATTTATTATTTTATTGTATTTTATATTTGAGGTCCATTTTAATCTGAGATTATGTATCATGTAAATAATGTACTTTTTAGTTCAGAATGGTTATATACAACCCAAGTTCTATATGTTCATATCTACAATTATTCCTAGCAATTAGTCTTGACCGTCAATTTTATGTATTTTAATGCAATCTATGTTTTTTATCCCTTTAGTTTATAAAATTAAAAATTCAATTTGCAACTAACTTTACCTATCATTGTAACTATTATGTGTTGACTCAAGGTGCAATAGTGTTTCTTTTGAACCTTAATATTGCACTTAAAGGTGTTAGTGGAAATTAATTTCTTCAGATTTACATGTGTGCGTTGCAATTGAAACTAAGTCATTTCTAACTATTAAATATATTTGTCACGTTTGCTAATAAAACAGGCAGTTTTCTCCAGCCTCTCTAACTGTTGTCCACGCATGTAAAAGCTATTGAGTTAGACAGTTAGTTTAGTATTTGATCACCCACCATCTGTGGTGTTAAGTCTTCTATAAATAAAGGCAATTCAATATGTTTATGTGGATCAATTAATAAAAATATGTATTTTTTTTTATGTATATATATTGTCTTTTATATCTCTATTTTAATTTGCTCTCTTTTAACAAATTTGGTATCAAAGCTGGCGTATGAGCACCTAATGGGTGCATGCTTCTATGAGGCAACCATTTTAAAAGCTATGTTGGTCTTTATGTTTTGGTCATTGAATAAGGCCTTTTTGATCATTTTTGTACTTGGTTGAATCAAATGAGTCCATTTGGAGGTCACTGGGGATCAATGGTTCAATGTTGATCACAACTTGCAAAAGTCGTCATGTTGATGCAAAGTTGTCAAGGTTGTTCTCTTTATGTCTTAATCATGTAATAAGGTCTATTTGACCTCTTTAAGATTGTTTGTAATGGTTTAGAGTCATAGGAGGTCCTTTTAGGGTCCCTTAGCAAGTTTTGTCCAAAGTTGTCATTACAACTTTTCTTGCAAAAGTGTCACATTGAGCAAAGTTGTTGAGTTTGGGTTAGTTAATGTTCAAAGGTCAGTTATGGACGTTCGAAAGTTGAAAAAAAAATATAAATAACCTTGTTTCATCGACCATTGGGTCGGTTGGCTGATGTAATGGAAGACAAAGAATAAAATTTTGAATTTTCCTACATTCTTACTATTTTCTAGATGTTGCAGAAATTGATATGGTGTTGTACGGTATCCTTATGACTTGAGAACAATTGGGTTGGATGATAAATTGAACTAACTTTCATTTGGTGGTGGTTTCATTCATTTTTATTGTGTCTTGTGCAATCTAGAGTCAAATTATTGAACACCACTCTGGAACACTAGGTTCAAGAGTTTGGTGGAAATAAAATGTTTTGGAGACCATTCCATCGTTAGAAAGTTCTCTAACTAGTGGAATGGTAGTATTTGGTGTTTACTTTAATACTATACAAGTTTCAAGAACAAACTTGGAGTTTGGAGCAAATAAGATGATACTCTAGTTCAATTTTCCTCATGTATTGGGCAAAGATGACTATCTAGAATGAGGGTTTTATAAAAGGTTGAGGGAATGATCATTCTTGTTAAAACTTGTTGATTCGGATCAAATATGGTTGATACTAACCCCTAGAGTGAGGATTTGGCAGTGGGAGGCAATATTTCATACGCTTGTTGTTGAAAAGTGGCCTAATTAGGCCTAGGATCAGTTTTACCAATCAATTATAGGGGCAGGTGGTCCAAAGTGCCCATAGCCAAGTTTTTGATATGTTGTATAACCCCCAAAAGAGTATCCAAAGTTGTGCTCATCTTGTAGAGATTTAGTCTATGTCAAAAGTTATTATCAAATTTGTCATTTTGAAGTACTACAAGGAATTAGGCCTGTTGGTGGAGAGTGCCTAACGGTTTGGGAAACCAGAGTCCTTGAGGTTCATTGTTAGTCTTAATATGCTATGTTCACTTATCCTATGGTGTCCCTAATGTCAGAATGAAATTTTTGAAGTATTGAAGCATTATAAGTGCTTGTAACCTTGTAGAAGCATAGATGCATGTTGAAGAGATCTCGAGTTTGTGAAGGGGTGAACTTGGGGTTTTGTTAAAATTCCAAACTAATATGAATCCATGTACCTGTGTATTCATGAAGTGTTAAAGATCTACCCTTGTGAAGAAAACTTTCTACATATGATTTCCTTGAAGGTTGAGGAAGGAGTTTAAAGGGCAACAAGGTCAGTAGGTGAGTTGCAAGAAAGATCACCATCGTGGGGGTCCTAAAGCATTGAAGGTGGTGTTGATTGTGATTGTTTGATATTCTTCTCCTTCTCTGCATCAAAATCTAGAGTACAGTATTTATGCAAATTTGAGTCTCAACCATTGTATTAAAGTTGTTGTTCTCTCTATACAAAGAAAGGAGTTGTTGCAGGGACTTGGTATAGCCAAGAAGAATCTTTGGTGTAGCGGACTATTGAGATAGTTGAAGACTGATGTAGTTTTCAAGGTTGGAGATTGTAGGGCAAAATACTTGGTGAAAGAAGCCCCTTAAAGAGACTAGTTTCTAGACATGGCAACAAATAACAACATATCTCAGCCCCAAATTCCCATCTTCAATGGTAAGAAATATGATTTTTGGTCAATAAAAATGAAAAAATTATTTTGTTCTCAAGATATCTAGGATTTGGTAGAGAATGGTTTTGCAAAACCATAGGATGAGGTAGCCTATCAAGGATTAACACAACCTAAAAAAGGTCATCTCAAGGACAATAGGAAGAAGGATGCTAAGGCTTTATTATTCATTCAACAAGTGATGAGGGATTCAGTGTTTCCAAGAGTTGTTGTAGCAAGTAGGTCCAAACAAGTTTGGGAGACCTTACAAACTGCTTTCCAAGGTACAATAAAAGTAAAGGTGGCTAGGTTAAAAACATTAAGGAGAAGTTTTGAAAATCTTCATATGAGTGGATCAGATTCTATAGATCATTTCTTTACTCAAAGTAATGAACATTATTAATCAATTGAAGACACATGGGGAAAACATTTATGATCAAATATTGGTTGAAAAAGTTCTTAGAAGTCTACCTAGTAGATCCAATGCGATTACAGTTGCTATTGAATAATCAAAAGATTTTAACTCAATTGTCTGTGGATGAACTATTGGGGTCTTTGTTATCCCATGAATCTAAAATAAATAGAAATAATAATAATTCTACAGAGAATTCGTTTAGATCTCAGGTTTCATCTAGCAAAAGAAGAGGAAGATTGAATTCCAAAGCATGAGGAAGAGGCAAAGGCACACAAATAAGTACAGTTCAAGGAGAAAGGACCAATAATTCCAATCACAACTTCAATAATAGATGACGAGGTAGAATCCAATCTCAAGAACAATCATCAAGGTTTGATAAATCTAATGTTCAGTGCTATTATTGTAAGAAATGTGGTCATTTTGCAAATTAATGTAGGATGAAACAAGCAGAATTGGATAAACATAGTGCAGATTATTTAGATGTATTTGATAATAATTCTATTAGTTTATTTATAACTTGCAATGTGGCACAAGAAAGCTTTAAGGATGTATGGTTTTTAAATAGTGGATGTAGTAACCATATGACAAGAAATAGAAAGTTATTTTCTATGAAATTTAAAATAAATTGGGAAATGATAGTGTACCATCCATAATGGGGAAAGGTGTTATACATGTATTGACTAAAAATGGAGAAAAAAAGGTAAATTCTTGATGTTTACTTTGTGTCTGGATTAAAACATAATCTAATGAGTGTTGGACAATTAATTGAAAAAAGGTACATAGTTATCTTTAACAATGATACATTTACAATCTTGGATAGAAATTCCAATGATAAGTGGATTTCCAAGGTTGAGACGACCAGAAGCTGGATGTTCCCCCTAATTATTCATGGTATTCAAGGAGTAGAGGAAGCTAATTTCAAGGTAGAAAACTTAGACCAAACATGGCTCTGGCATTTGAGGTATGCACACCTTAATTTTGATGGCTTGAGTTTATTGTAGAAGAAGAATATAGTTAAAGGTTTGCCTCCCATCATGCAGCCTAGTAATTCTTGTGAAAGTTGTATAATGGAAAAACAACATAGAGAAATATTTCCAATAGGAATTCAAATAGAGCAAGAGTGGCTTTTGAGTTAGTTCACCCTGACATATGTGGTCTAATGCAACCTCCATACTTAGGAGGAAGTCTATATTTTCTAAGATTTATTCATGATTTCAGCATGAAAACTTGGGTATACTTTCTCAAGGAGAAGTTTGATGCTTTCAATATTTAAGGAGTTCTGTGAGATTTTGCCAAGATCAAGAGCTCAATGAAATGTACAAAATAGAGACACAATATAGGACAAGAATAAATTGTATTCTCATCAATAGAAAATGATCAATAATATCAATTACATACAATGTAGATGAGCCTGCTTATATAGGCAAGGCTAGGGATATGTGAGCACAAACATGACATGTGGCTCAATAAGAAACAAGGGTAGGTAGGAAATAGGTGTGGGTAGGTAGGAGAAATAATATAATAGTCCACATGAGGTGGATCACCCACTGAATGTGGAGTGTAACAACAAGATCAACACCATAAAAGGTGGAATTTCTCTTACACACACTATCCCAATGTGGCACAAACACCCAAGTGTCTCATACCCAAACTACTATGAAATGCATTTCCTAAGTAAACTTAAGTAAGTGTAATAATATCCAAGATGAATAATTATTTACACCAACACCCCCCCTTAAGTGCAACTTAGGGGAATGCACTTAAGTCTACAATGCAACTAAGCAATGCAAGATGGGTCCCGGCTACTAGGCCATGTTAGGTACCCATGTACAAATGCAAATGCATGCAAACCAATGCAATGAAATCTCTCACAAAGTGGGGAAAGAGAGAAAAACCCAATGGGAAAAAACCCTCCCCCAAAATATAGATGAAAAACTAGATACAAAGAACTCTCATAGAAGTATGTGAAGGACAAAACCCCATGTGAGGAAAAAGTCCCCCCCATATGAGAGAAGAAGAGAAGCTAGGAAGCCCCCCCTCAATGTGGAATCTGCACCAATGATAGAAGCTCGATGTATGAAGAAACTACTCAATGAATGTCGAACAATATTCCTCCCCTTAGGAAGAAACAAACCAAAGATGTATCCATGAAGTCTCCCCAATCATGAAGGGGAGATGTATGAAGAAAACTCATGATGAAAGGAATCTCTGAAAACTGCTCAAGTGTCCCCATGTCGATGCTAAAAGATACCCCCTCCAAAGGTGGTAAATTGTGCCACACTGCTGAAAAAGGCACTCCAAGATCTAGTGGAGATGGATGTAGAACATGTCCCAAAGACTCAAATGTCTCCTCAAAAAATAAAGAGACCTCCTCCAACTGTTGTACATAAGTATCCACAATCATGTCAACCTCGAAAGGATGATCATGTAGAGAATGAACAAGAGGGTCAGAGTGTTCCCTCGCAACAATCAAAGAAGGATCACCGTCATCAAAGAGAAGATGAATGTCATCAATGATGTCTCCCAAATTTGCAATGTAGGATTCCACAAACAAACCTGCAATGTCTGTCAAGTAATCATCCCATGAATCTGAAGTTGGAAGACAATGAATATCCTGCTGCGCTGAATCACATGAAGGCAAAACTGTCGCACTATCTGCATCATCAGGTGCAATAGGTGATGTGATATCAATATGAGGAGATGAAATATAAGGCTCAAGAACGGGGTCACATGTAAGAATCCCCATGTTCAAGTGGCCAAAGTTCTCCTCAAAATCTGAACCATCACAAGAAGTGTGATCATCATGTGTAGAATCATCAAATGTGAAATCATCATCATCAACAAAATCTGAAAAGGAGTATAACTGAGATGCATGATCAACCACCCCAGTCGCAATGATAGCGCTAGTCTCCAAGTCTCTAATGAAAACTGAGTCAGGTGTGAACTCCACAACTCTCTTAGTTGTGCCATGTGTGATTTGATAGATAGAAAGGAGATTGTTTGTCAAGTGGGGTACACACAACACATCATTGAAGGAATTATCCCCAATGTCAATAGATCCTTTCCCAATCACATCCATGTATGTATGATTGCCCATCAAAATCTGTGGCATGGTGCAAGGCTCAAATGTAGAGAACATAGACTACGAAGATGCCATATGATGAGAAGCCCCTGAATCGAGAAGCCATCTCTCTGAATCATGACTAATAGTAGCACATAGAGCTTTTCCTTTTCTTGTTCCAAAAGAGTGAGTCTTCCCACTTGTAGAAGCCATGAATTCTTGCCCTTTTCCTTTTGAATGTGAGGAAGAGGAAGTGAGTCTTCAATCTTCTTAGAATGGCAACGATGCTCCTCATGACCAACCTTTTTACAATAGGCACAAGTAGGTCTCTCCCTCTTTGGTGAATTATCTCTCTTGGAAGAGGATGTATCTCCTTGTTGTGGAGAAGATGATGCTTTGTCCTTAGGCTTTGATGGTCATTTCTTCTTGTTTGAGTTGTCCTTTCCTTGGCTTCCTTTGTTCCCTTAATTTGCCACTAATGCTTGAGACTTAGAAACCTTAAGAATGCCCATGCTTATCAACTTAGTTTGTTCCATCATCAACATTTCATTGAAAGCATCAAATGTAGGCATTGTGTAGCTTGAACTCATTGTCATCCTATGGGTTTGGAAACTAGAAACAAATGTTGCATATTCTTGTGGAAGCTTGCCTATCAAGTTGAATATCAATTGAGTATCCTTCTTATCAATGCCACAATCTTTGCATTGTGCCCTCAACTCATTTGCCTTAGTGACATAATCTTGTATAGTATCAAAGTTCTTGGGATCCAACATGGTGAGATCACTATCAATTTGATATCCCCTAATCTCATCAACTTGACCATACAAGTCTTGAAACTTTTTCCAAGCATCCTTGATTAAAGTACACTTCTCAATATGAAAAATGAGATCCTTTGATACATACTTTCTTAAGGTACCAATTGTCATGATATTTTTAGTGAGCCAATCCAAGTGACCAACTAGATCAACCTTAGGATTAGCGGGACCAACAATAGTTCCATCAATGTAATGAGTGAGTCCTTTTTCCATAAGTTTACTCCATGCATCAATTTTCCAAGTAGCATAATTATGAGGAGTTAATAGAGGAAACTTAGAAGAACCCATAGTAGAAAAAAGGAAGGAACACAATAGCACAAAAGCACAAGATACACCCCCCCAAATTCACTCAATCAAAGTACCCCCCTAAAAATGATGATTTTGGCACTTTATATGTAGTGCATGTACAATAGGCCACTTGCAAACAATGGCAAGGTGGACTTCTAATTTTGTTTTACAACTGCCCCAATAGGCTGAGAAATACAAAGCAAAAGATCAAAAAGATAGATCTATGCAATACAAATGCCAAATTGGCCAAATAAGACCATATGATGAAAGTACAATTTCTACCCACAATTGCTGCAAATTGATAGCATATTCTGAGAGTAGACAAAAAATAATGCACTTTCAAAAAAAACGGCACATGAAAAGGAGTTCGTATGAGCCCGAACGGAGACTTGGAAGTTGCAGAAATGGGGATTGGACAGGTACAGTCACCAAAAACTGAGAATTCTGAAAAATTTGTCCATCAAAATCAGAAAATAATTTCACCATGTGAAAGTACACAAAATTCTATCCCATTTCAAAACAAATTTCACCAAAAAAGGAGCAAAAGTGAGCAAGATATGGCCATTTGAAGTTGAACTACAAAATCAAAAAGCTCAATGAGAGGGGCCTGCAAAATTTTTGAAAAAATGATGATGTCAGTGAACTGCGGGGTTAAATTTGATGGCTGTATGACCATCGTGAAAACTTCACCTCCTTGCTGACTGGGCGTCCGTACAGTACGGACTGATGACATGGCACGATCTGGTTGGCCGAAAAATATTATGTGGTAGTACGGAAATCTGACGTGGCAGGGTGATTTGGCAGCCAACTGGGCTGCTGACGTGGCCAAAAAATGACGTGGTAGGGTCTGCGTGGCGAGTGACATGGCTACTGATGTGGCGGTGGCGCTAACCGGGTGAGGTGGCTCGGTGACTGGATTGTGACGTGGTGCGGTCCCGGGGTTCGCGTGGCAGTCAGCGGCTAGTGCCAGAGGAGCCGCCAGTGGCGGGAAGTGTCACCGGTGCTGGTAACTGTGGCCAGTGCCAGGAGGAGCCGCCGGTGCTGGGAGGAGGAGGTTCGCCGGGAGCCGGAGGAAGGAGTTTCGGCAGTCTGCGGGGCCCAAAGAGAAAGTACGGGCGGTGGCAGTGGTACAGCCCTGCAAAAATACAATTGACGCAGAGTACGGAGAGCACGGGGGGTATGCGGACCCCCAAAACAAATTTGATTTTTTTTTTTAAATTTAATTTTATTTTTTTTTCCAAAATTTTTTTCTTCAATTTTTTTAGAAAAAACTAAAAAAAAATTTGAAATTCATACAATAATAGCAAAATTGGCGAAAAAAATTTTCTCACCAAAATAGGCCGACTTTATAACCAAAATTCATGGAAACGACCTTCTGGACGCAATGGCGGGGTCGGATCTGGTCTAGGATGCCTCCAAAAGATGCTACTCCTCAGATCTGCCTCTTGACATCGCAATAATGCCTCTTTAAGATGAATCAATGAAGCCCCAATGGCTCTGATACCATGTGAGATTTTGCCAAGATCAAGAGCTCAATGAAATGTACAAAATAGAGACACAATATAGGACAAAAATAAATTGTATTCTCATCAATAGAAAATGATCAATAATATCAATTACATACAATGTAGATGAGCCTGCTTATATAGGCAAGGCTAGGGATATGTGAGCACACAAACATGACATGTGGCTCAATAAGAAACAAGGGTAGGTAGGAAATAGGTGTGGGTAGGTAGGAGAAATAATATAATAGTCCACATGAGGTGGATCACCCACTGAATGTGGAGTGTAACAACAAGATCAACACCATAAAAGGTGGAATTTCTCCTACACACACTATCCCAATGTGGCACAAACACCCAAGTGTCTCATACCCAAACTACTATGAAATGCATTTCCTAAGTAAACTTAAGTAAGTGTAATAATATCCAAGATGAATAATTATTTACACCAACAAGTTCAAATCAATGGTGGAAAAACAAAGTGGACACTTCATCAAGGTACTCAGATCTGATAGGGGTGGTGAATATAGTTCTAATAAAATTTTAGATTTTTGCAGATACCATGGGATCAAGAAACGGTTCAAAACAAGCTACATGCCACAGCAAAATGGTGTAGTAGAGAGGAAAAATAGAATCACAATTGAGATGGCAAGGAGTATGCTAAAGGCTAAAAAATTGTCTAATCTTTTGGGTTGAAGCAGTGGCATGTGCAATATACATTCTTAACAGAAGTCCTACGAATCATGTTTAACACAGAATCCCACAAGAAGCATGGAGTGGTAAGAAACATTATGTATCTCATATTAGAATCTTTGGATGTGTTGCATGTGTTTTAGTGGTAGCTGAATTAAGAAAAAAATTGGATGATAAGAGTGAAAAATGCATTTTCATTGGTTATAGTGAGCAATCAAAATCTTATATATTATATAGCCCCAATTAAAAGAAAATGATTACTAGAAAGGATTTCATATCTAAGGAGAAAGAAGAATGGGATGGAAATGGTAACAATATAGTCACAATTGGAGCACCAATACCTAATAATGAAGAAGAATGAGAAAAACAAGTTCGTCAGCCAAATCAAGTAGGACCAAGTACTCCACCGAGAAATCTTATGCAAGGACAATCATCAAGTCATGCAAAGCATCCTACTCCAAATGTAAGTAATGAGTCAAATCCTACACTTTCCTCATTAAAAGGTAAGAAAAAAATAATTTTGAAAGAGATATGAACAAGGGGAAGAAAGTTTGGATTTTTGCTCAAATTTGGCTTTATTCTCTTGTGATCCTACATGCTTTGAATAAGCGGTTAAGGAGGAACATTGGGTCAAATCCATGGATGAAGAAATTGTTTCCATTGAAAAAAATCAAATGTGGGAGCTTGTATATCTACCTAAAGATAAGGATTGCATTGGTGTCAAATGGGTTTATTAAACCAAATTTAATGCAGAAGGTGAAATTGGTAAACATAAGGCTAGATTAGTAGAAAAAGGTTTGCAAAACAATATGGTCTAGACTATAATGTAACATTTTCTCCAGTTGCTAGACTAAATACAATTCGAATGGTTTTAGCAATAGCTTCACAAAATAATCATTTCTCAAATGGATGTGAAATCAGCTTTTTTGAATGGTTTTCTTGAAGAAGTTTATGTTCAACAACCACTTGGTTATGAGGTAGATGGGCATGAAAGTAAAGTGTGTAAATTGAAAAAAGCAATCTACGGTTTGAAACGAGCACCTAGGATTGGTATAGTCAAATTGATTCATATTTGTTGAGTGAAGCATTTAAGAAACGAAGTGAGCTCACATTATATATCAACAAAATCAACTTTTGATTGTTTGTCTGCATGTTGATAATTTGATTTTTATGGGTAATTTATCTATAGACATGTTCAAGTCAACAATGATGAAGCAATATGAAATGATAGATATGGGTTTGATGAGATACTTCTTAGGCATTGAAGTTTTTCAATCTGATGAAAGAATTTTTATTTATCAAGCTATGTATGCCAAGGATGTATCAATAAAATTTAGAATGTTGAACAGTAAACCAGCACCAATTCCAATTGTAACGGGAACAAAACTTAGCAAAGAAGATAATGGGCAAATTTTGATCCAACTTTGTTCAAAAGACTTGTTGGAAGTCTAATGTATCTCATAGCTAAAAAGTTCACACATCATGTATGGTGTTAGTTTGATTTCAAGTTTTATGGATTCACCTCAAGAATGTAATTGGCAAGTTGGGAAAAGGATATTAAGATATGTTGCAGGAACAGGAGGATATGGAGTTCTATATTCCAAAACTAATGAATTTAATTTGATTGGTTATATTGATAGTTCTTTTGTAGGTAATATTGATGATAGGAAGAGTAATTCTAAATATGTTTTCCATTGTGGCACAGGTGCAATCTCATGGGCATCAAAGAAGCAAGCCATAGTGACACTCTCATCAGTTGAAGCTGAGTATGTAGTAGCCACATCAACAACATGCCAAGCAGTATGGTCGAGGAGGATATTGACAAACCTATTACACTTTCACAAGAGGATCCAACACCAATCTTTTGTGACAACAAATCAAAAATTGCATTATCAAAGAACCATGTTTTCCACCAAAGGAGCAAACACATTTATACAAGATACCACTTGATCAGAGAATTGGTCAACAATGAAGAAATCTATCTTGAATTTTTTAGATCAGAAGATTAGTTAGCTGATATTTTCACTAAGGTATTACCTAAAGAGAACTTTGAGTGTTATGAGAAAATTTGGGAATAATAGATGTTTAAGCTAATAGTGAAAGAAATCAAGGAGGAATGTTAGTGGAGATTAATTTTTTCAAATCTATGTCTGTGTGCTACAATTGAAAATAAGTTTTTCTAACTATTAAATCTATTTGTCATGTTTTCTAATAAAACAGACAATTTTCTCTAGCCTCTCTAACCATTGTCCATGTGTGTAAAATTTGATAAGTTAGATAGTTAGTTTAGTATTTGGTCTCCCACCATCTATGGTGTCAAGTCTTCTATAATAAAGGCAAAGTAATTTTTTTATGTAGATGAATCAATAAAAATATATGTTTTTGTTTCCATTGTAGCATATGTATTGCCTTTTATATCTTTGTTTTAATTTTCTTTCTACTAACAAAACGCTTAAACCTAACTTCATTTTATATTATTGGCACATATATGTTAGAATAATAAGGATATCACTTAACTAATTCTCTAATTAGGTATCATATTACTTTATTCACTTAAGCTAAAGAGTGTGTTTTTTCCTTTTACTAGATAACATTAATAATAGCTCATCTCATCTCATTGGATTTTATGTGGACACTTGGAATTAGCCAATTTAATATTCCTCTAAGTTTTATATCTAGGGTTGTATCATTCTTTTTATAAGTATGGGCCAAAGCACAAACTTGTGCCGCACTTAGGGCTAACTGGGCACAGTCTGGCCAAACTTAGTTTGACCAGACTGAGTTCGTCCAAACTAAGTTCAGCTAAACTATTCCCCTACAATGTGGCACCCAGTGGTGCAGGCATGGCACCTAAATGGTGCCAAGAGTTCGACTAAAATAAGTTCGGCCAAAATCAATTTGGTCGAACTATTGATTCTATAATTTGGATTTTTTGTGAGCACCCAAACTCAAAATAGTTCAAAATAATTAAAAATAGTTTGGCCGAACTCACCTATGTGGCAACCAAATGACTTATTTTTTCTTCATTTCTGAAACTTTTCACTTCTACTCTATTTTTCTTCAGGCAGAATATTTTTTTACAAAAATCAAAAAATACCCTTTTGTAGAGCTCAAAGTCAAGAATTTGTACATATAATAATATTATGATTAATTTTAATATTTTTCTATTTTTTAAAACTTGCAAGTAGGTTTTTAAGTTAAAAAAGAAGTTGATTTGAAATTAAAAACAATATTAAATGATATTTAAAAATATTTTTCACTAGATGAGAGAATTTTCTCCAAAAGGTTATAATTTTTTTTATAATGATAAATTTACTAGACAAAAGGTGACACTGAATGAAAACTACCAAATTCAACTATGTTGGACTTAAAAATATTATTACGAGAAAAATATACATCAAAATTTTAATTTTGTTTTTAGCACTACATATACATGTCCTCTATTTGGAATATTAAAATTAGAAAAAAAAAATAAGTTTGTTTTCATTTATTTTGGTGACGCCAACTAGAACCCCTGATTTTCAGCATTTTTCAACAATAAAAAAACTGTCCTTGAATTAAAAAAAATTAAAAAATAACACATAAATTTTATTAATATTTTTACATTTGATCACTTTACATCACTTTGAAATTCAATTTAGAATTGTCATTTTATGCGGTCGAAGTTAAACAGTTTTAGTTATGTTGGCCACTTCCTTTATAAAAGTGTGACACAACATTGTGCTTTTAGACAGATTCATTGATTTATCATAATCAAAATTAATATACAATTCTTAAGTTGTTGAGTAAACCTATCTTGCTTCATCTCTATTTGTGATAGGTGTTTTGCTTGTAGGTGATTGTTGGGCTTGTGAGGTTGAACAAATAACACCAACATGGTATCAAAATGCCAAATTTGCATGCTCCTATTCAAATTTTAAGGCTAAAGTGGAAAATGAAATAGGTGGTCTCATCAAAATCTATATAGAAATATATGGATTTACATTTCATACAAGGCATCAAAGCGACAATAAACAACTACTTACACTCCATAATAAAAGGAAGTTCCTAAATGCAATAACAAAGTCATCGATGCACCATATGCTTAATTGCATGAATATGGATAAATGGTTTTGATTGAAATCATAATGTAAGGTAGGGAAATTTAGGGTTTCATAAGTTAAGCTTTGTAAACTAGGAAATGGCCTAACTTTCACATACATCGCATTAAAAGGAAATAGAACTCAATAGATTCAACCTCAATTCTAAATTGGAAAGAGGGTTGAATACTAATTGGATTCTACTCCTTTTGTTTGAGTTGAAGATAAAATTGATAATATATAATTTGAATGTTATATCTAAGGCAAATGGTGGAAAACTAAAATAAAATAATATTAACAATAAGTTCCAAATATAATGCAGAGTTGTAAAGTTTGATTTTGTAAGGAAGTTAAGTAGTGAAACAAATTCCTACACTAACCTTGAGAGGAGGGTAATGTAAAAAAATTTAGATCATTACAACAGTTAAAGAAACACAATGATTTACATGGGGAAAACCCTTTCGGGAGAAAAAACCCACACTCCAAAATTTGCTCAATATATTATTCAAGAATCAATAACAGATTACAATATACTTGTAGAGAAATTTTATCATAGGAGTATCACCAACCAGAGATTCAGGGGTAACTCAATAGCTATATGACCCTCTTACACACAGCCTCCATCTCACACACCTCATATATAAGAGATACAATAAATGAAACCGTCAAATAGTATTACAAAACCATGGGCTAAAACCACCCAATAAAGTGGAACCGACCTTATCTCTAATCTTAGATGCCCTACAATGTGTCAAAACACACATAAAAATGTGTACCTGTTGGAAATTGACACTCATTCGGTTTCTTATGTTGTCATTGATGGAAACATTGGAAACGTATTTTGGTTCACCAACACCGGCAGACACTTCACCGACATCAAGGATTTCAAAGGTAACTGAAAAGCTAGGTATCGATATGCGAAGCCGACATCACTTGGAGATCCGACAAACAGTAGTATACTGACAAAGCATTTTATAATTCATATGTATTTGTAATGAGCCGACATGTGTTATCATTTTGTGTATAAGACAACATATAGAATAAATGTTTGTAAGGGTATATAAGTCAATCTATTAGGTCATTTAAGATATAACATTTTTTAGAGATTAGATCTGACATGCGAAGTTTATGTATGTGAGATCATTTGTATGCGAAAGCAATATTCTGTAATGATATGTAGCTGATTTCTAAGGTACTCATAAGGTGTATGTTATTTCGGCAAGGGTTTAGGTTTTAAGAACCGAAATAGTCAGATCCTTAACCTGAACTCAATCAAGCATAGCAGATGCATTATATGAGTTCAGTTTTGTTGTTTTGTATCAGAAAGTGATTGTAGTCAGTGAGACTCTTTGTGATAAGTAGTGTGCTCTAGGTAGTGTGCCTTCCTACATGTGTAGGCCCCTATTATATGTAATATCTCTTCATATGGCCAATGAACTGATATTGTGGGTCATAAATCCCACCGTGGTTTTTCCTCATTGAGGTTTTCCACATATAAACTCTGTGTTATGGTGTTCATTTATGTGATTGCATTATTTGTTTCAGTTACTTGTATTATGTTTACCGGTTGATGAATGAATGTTTTGATAAGGCTAACTGATTCACCCCCCCCCCTCTTAGTGTTCTTAGATTCCAACAATTGGTATCAGAGCATTGTGCCTTGGAGGAAGCCTAACAGCTTGAGGAAGATCCTGAATCCGGAATCCATGGAGATGTGTTGAGACAACAGCTTGAATTTTCTCTTGAAGATATTGAAGCTGAAAAAGTTAAGAACATAAATTTGGAAGATGAACTTAGATCTGCAAAATAATTCATTATCACTCTGCAAGAAAAGCTATCTAATGCTCAAGCTAAAAGGAAGGAACTGTGGGAACAATTGCAAGATTAAGATGATGAAGAAAAGCACACTCTAAAGAACCTATGTCAGAAGATGAGTCAAGAAAATTAAGTTATAAAGAATGAAACACAAGCCCTAACTATGAGGATGGCAAATAAAATTGAAGACAAAAAGAAAACGGAAGAAGACCTTGCTAGATCATTGAAGGACAGATCTAAAGAATGCATTAGGTTAGCTCATGAAAATGATGTGTTAAGAACAGAATTAGTGCAATTCCAAAATAATGAACAAGAACTTGAAAGATAGATGACGATCCTAAGAGATGATCTAACTATTGCAAATGAGTATAAGGAAAAATTCAAGGCTAGTTCAACACAACTTAATGAATTATTGGAGAGTCAAAGGCAAAATAAAGACTCCAGAGGACATGGATTTGAACAAGGTCATAGCTCCGGTATCGCAAATGAAGATCAGACATCTGGTAAGGAGAATGATCAGAACAATCGGAACCAGAAGACACCTATAAGACAATTCAATACTCACAAATTTAATGGTAGATTCTTTGTTTGTAATAAATTTGGTCATATGGCTAGAAAATGTAGAAGTAGAGAAAATTAGAATTACAACTCTGTCCCCGGTCAATGTTCCAAATGCAATAAGTATAGTCATAAGATATAAGATTGCATAATGAATGTAAAACTTCATGCATGTGGAAAGTTTGGACACATGGCTAATCAGTGCAGGTCAAGTAATTATTCTGGATATAGAAAAGCAATTCAAATGAACAATGTTGCATGTTATGCATGCAATGAGATTGGACACATAGCCAAGATTTGTAGAAGCAAAAATTCACCGGTTAGCAATGATGGATCAAATGATAAAGGAAAGCAAAAGATCAATTATATCTAGCATGATCATACCAAGAGATGGGTCAGGAATTCAGATGATCAATCGGGAGGTGAAACTGCTCCGACTACTCAACCGACAGAACAGAATGTCATCCAGCAACTGAGGCAGATGCCTTAGGGGTAGGAAAATTAAATGGAAATCTTGCATATTCCCCAAGAAAGAGATTTGGAAGGAAGTTCCAAACTTCTAAGAAGTTTATCCATCATATCTATGTTGAATCGAGATCCGGTATGTCTCACCGGAAGGCATTTATGTCGATGGCGAATTAGGGTTTTTCGAAGGATAAAAGGAAGAATTCACTTCATTATTTTCACCTTGCATTCAAAGAAATACAGAGTGAGACAGAGGTCAATCTTTTGGTGCAACAACAACCATCAGCGATTTCAACTGCATTCAAATGAGATATCTAGGGTTTATCACCGACGACTATTTCTAGGTATTTTTTGCAATTCAATCATTCGAAATGGAGGTTGGTTCTTCTTGTGTCCCTATTTTTTGTTGCAAATCCCACTATAGTAAAGGTTAAGGACCGTCTGAGACCAATATTCAAGATATGCCCACATATTGCAACTCTAGATTATTCAATCGACACTTTGTTTAGGGTTCCTGAAGGCGTAGTTTATGTTGAGGATGTTAGAGCTTACATCCACTGCAATCTAGAGGATTTTGGAACAAGTGAGATCAAATCAATGTACATATATGAACTATTGAATGACTTTGGAATCATCAAGCTCGAATTCAAGCATATTGTAGACCTAAGGTTAACCAGAATCTTGGATATTCCTGAGTTGGAGGATGAGATAATCCAATACATACTGAGTAGAGTTCATGGTGAATTTATTTGGTTGGATAGACCCCATAAGATCACCAAGGAAGCAATCGGGGCCATCACTAGCTTACCTCAGATAAGTCAGAAACCAGAGAAGAAGATATCAAATTATTAGATCAACAAGCTCACAAGTGCAACCTCTGATAATTGGTCAATGAGAGTCAGTACCAAATTACTAACAAGGATGTCAAATTTGTCAGTATGATTATAGGTTACAAGGTAATCCAATCTAACTTACTTAACTTTGTTTCTTGCTCTTGCATTTTTGTTGAATATCAAATATTGAAGAAGGATGAAAAGTATGATCTGTGTGAATGGATGAAATAAGAGTTGATTATGAACTTAGGCAATATTAAGGGTGAAAAGAAAGGAGTTTTTCGGTATGGAAATCGATTAGTGTTCTTAATGATTTTCTTCATGAATGAGATATCGGGTTTGGGAAAAAGGCAATGGGCCTTTGATATACTGGTAGGCAGGTAGATTAAGGGTGCTATCACCGGTTTGGGAAACTTAAGAGATGACAAAGTTTGGGGATACTTAAAATCATTTCAAAAAGCCATGAAGTCAAGGGAAAGATAACCAAAGCACATAGTTGAGAAATACTCAATTGAAATCTATTTCATGGTGAAAAATGATGAAACTCTTATGGAAGTTGTAATACCCTAGAAGATATGGATTGAGGAAATGGGTTATGAGGTAGATGTAAGCATCTTGGATGCATATGCTAGGATGCTTATCAATGCACCAGTAGATGAATCTGAAAAATCATTTGGGACTGCAAAGAAAAAAGAGCTTGAAGTTAAAACTGAATTCAATCATAAGAAGAGAGAGAGGCAGTGGAGAAAAGTTAGTCAAATTATTGAAAAGGTCTCAAAAGACATTCAAACTATAATTGATGCCTCATCAACCAAAGAAGTCAAGAAGAGGAAACAACCTGAAGCTCTCTTGCACCAATTACTTTAGATACTGAGACTGAGGATGAAATTCCTCTATCTTTCAAAAGGTTGCAGAGAAAGAAGGTAGAAGATCCAAAGGAGAAAGTTGAGAAGACAAGAAAGCAACCAAAAAGGAAGGTAACCATTAAGATACCGGCAAGTTAGCTAGCTGAAAGGAAGCCTACTCAGAAGAAAAGGCTAGTGAAAGAAACTCATGCATCATCCAGCAAGAAGAAGAAGAAGGAAGAGATAGATGAAGCTATTGAAACCCATAATATAACTATCATTCCACCTATGTCTTCTGTTGAGTTTATAGATGAGATAACAAAGGATGGTATGTTAAAGAACATTCAGTATTATTATGAACATTTGGATGATAATGAACAAAAAGAAATTGAGGAAGTTGTTTTGTTATACTTGAAAATATATAAGAAGGCTTTATTAGAGATTGCAAAGCAAATACCAGCACAATTATATAACAATCTAAATGCTAGAAGATTATCTACTATGGAGGAAGACTGACACATAAAGATTCAAGCATTATTAACTAATTGTGGTTCAATTACCCTAGAGGAGATGGATAGGTGCCTTAAAACCATAAATAAAACAATTTTCAAAAGCAGACACAGGACAGTTAGCCTTATGGTTGGTAGAGTCAAAGAAATAATCAGTGAAACCAATGAGGCATGGGTTAAATTCTTTATTGACAACCCTAATTTCTTTACATCACCAGAATCTAATCCTAAGTCTGACACTTTAGACATCCCGATTGATGGCAAAGGCAAAGGTATAGTGGATAGCCCATCCACAGTTTTGAAAGATGCCAATGAATTGAATGCAGAATCTCCAGTAGAAGCAAATGCACAGAATAAAGAAGAGATATAGGAAGAGAAGGCTAGTGTACATATTGAACAGGTTATAGATGTTGAGGACAATAGTCCTCCAAATCATAATGAATGGGTTATGGATATAGCAAATGTGAAACCGACAGTAACAAATGTTGTACCAAGTGGCAAAGCCACCGGTGCTAAAGAAGATGATACGGGAGAAATAAAACCGGAAGAGAAATATGAAGAGAAAAATTAGGAAGGAGAGAAGGAAAAGGAAGTTCAAACTGAGATAAGTGTTTCTACACAATCATCAGAGAAAAAGGGAGAGGAATCTGGCAGGGAACTGGCAGCGAGGACTACATTGTTTGCAATTACCACTGCAAATGCTGAGCAGAAGAGCATAACAAAGATGAGTTCAACCGAACTCCTAATGATTGCAGCTCAGAAAATGATCAAGGAAGGGACTGAGGAAAAGCAAATAATTGAGCATTCCATTCCAATCTTGCACCAGTTAGTCCCAGAATACCAAATTGATAAGGGAGCAAGCCCACCCAGCAAGCTCAATATGGTTACTGAGCATATCTCAAAAGGAATTTCAATCACTGCAGGAGATCTCTAACCGACATGCTCTGGACCAGTTTGCTTAGGCCAAGAAGGCCACTTTTAATCAGTTGATTGAATCGGATAAGGTACGGATAGCTGATAGATTGAAAATGATAGATGATGCTTTGAGGCAATGTACAAATATTTACCGGGTATGCTACGATTCAAGTTTAATCACAGCAGGTATAGACAAAAGCATTAAAGATGTTCAAAATATAATTGCAGACATTGTAAATAACTTTGATGGAGTAAATTATTTAACCACATTTGTAGATGGCCAAATTTTGTTATTAGAAGTCCAAATTTCAGCTCTTGAAAGAGACAGAGACAAAATCCATCGTGACCCCTCACTACCCAAGCCTATCTCTCCTCCCCACCCTCTCTCCATGGGGCCACCCTCCTCTCTCCAACTGCACCCTGCCTCCTCCATTGGCCTCTCCCCCCACCATCTCCATCATCATCCCCGTCCCCACCACCATCTCCATCTAGAGGCTCCCCTAAGTCTGTCAGGCATGGAAAGGGATGTTGAGCCCAATATGTCGTGTACTCTGCATCCATGCCTGCATCCTCAATCTTTGGCCACATGTCCCATGGCATTGGCACCATCTCTACCAGCTGCATCACGGCCTGATCATATGACAACAACGGCCCAAAGTGTGCCTGATCCCTGACTGTCTAAGCATACATCCTGAAACCCCGTGGCATCCGCTGAATACAGCTAAACTGCCTGCATACCCTATCAATCAGTTGTCTCTCCAATACATAGGGCATCCGCCCAATTAGATATCTACTCCGGAAGTATAAGGTAGATCTACTGCGTCCTCCTCCCACTGTTCGCACTCACAATACGGCCTCCATATCACAGTGTCGATCTCATCCAGGACTCGACGCCAATGCTCCAACCTGCCAATCCATGGCTGTGATGTAATCATATCGTACAAATGAACAAAGCTACGTCCATGACCCCTGCCCCTGAAATGTATCAGTCAGGTAACTAGCAGATGCTCATATGCCCACACCTGTAGCAATGTAACTCCGCAGCCCAATCCTACGAATCCATGATACACAAACTGATGTAGCTCATAGTATAAGTGTGCCAGCATGCACGGTCCCCGGCATATCTTGTGTGTCATGTGACCAGCGTCTCCAAGGTGCTCCCCCAGCCCACAGCCAACCCTCGTGTCACCCTGTCTGGACACAGGAACCCACTGATCACTCCTCCAAGCACTACTGGTAGTGCCAGTCCTGTCACTGTCATAGTATCCCATGCCACGTGTCCAGCCCTCATCTCCAGTCCCAGATCCTAGAACACTCATCTCAGGGCCTCCCTATCTCCATCTCGATCATAGGGTATCAGCTCCCCATCAATTGGTATCCTCAATATCCTGTATACATCCTCCAAGGTGACTGTCATCTCACCCATCGGCCAATGGAAAGTACAAGTCTCTGAGTGCCACCTCTCAGCAAGTGCACTCAGCAAACCCATGTTCGCCCAAAACTCAGGCACATACAAAATCTATCTCAGACCCATAACCTCAATAGTAGCTTGGTCCTCGAATGTCAACTCTGGTCCTAATCTCTGCATCGACGGGAATCTCTCTCATGACTCCAGCATAGGCAAATACTTCTGCAGTCAAGCAAATCAATCATGTTAGTCATAGTGGCATTCCCTGTTCATCACAAAATGCTGCTTTTTATCTTAAGTGCTTATGATACTCTATCCAAGTGACACTCATTGTTCATCACAAAGTGTTGCTTCTATCCTAGTGACACTCACTGTTCATCACAAAGTGTTTCTTCTATCCTAGTGGTACTCCCTGTTCATCACAAAGTACTACGTGTTTTGCACTCCCTGTTCATCACAAAGTGCTGCTCATTTTGACACTCACTATTCATCACAAAGTGTTGCTTCTATCCTAGTGGTACTCCCTGTTCATCACAAAGTACTATGTGTTTTGCACTCCCTGTTCATCACAAAGTGTTGCTCATATTTGCACTCCCTATTCATCACAAAGTGTTGCTCCTATTGGTACTCCCTGTTCATCACAAAGTACTATGTCTTGGTACTCACTATTCATCACAAAGTGCCTTGATCTATCCTAGTCTTCCCTAGAGGACCTGCTTGAGTGTATCCTCTCAGCAGCTTATCCAGTCGATAGCATATGTTTATCACAAAACTGTCGATTTGACATTGAAGACATAAACGCGCTTTTATGACATAAACGTGCTTACAGACTGCACAAACGCGCCTGCTCTGCACAGACACGCCTAAAATACACAGACGTGCCTATGCTCTGCATAGACATGCCTATCCTACACAAACGTGCCCACATTGCACAAACATGTATGCACAACACAGACGCGTTCGCATTTGACATAGATGCTGTTGAATTCATAGACGCGCCTGGCACAAACGCAGACGCGCCTAGCCAACCTAGACGCGCTTGGCACCAATGCAGACGCGCCTACACATTTTTGACATTTTTTGACATTATCCTAAAGTGCATTTATTGCACTACCTAGCATGCATTTATGACAACAATTAATGCGAGAAAGTACAAGGAGGTTTTTGCGGTACTTACCGGCTCTCCTGCATCTATTGGCCTCTAAAATCGGCGAACACGATCGAATCTATGCACCAATGCCATCACTGCTGACTGTTGCTGCTCTATTCTCTCTCTGCACTCTGATCTCTTATATGTGTGGATGACAATGAGGATGTATTCCCCTCGTGGTCTATTTTATAGACTGCCCTAGCCCTAACCCTCATTTCCCGAGTCAGTCTTCTTTATCCCGTGACTCTGTCACTCTATCCTATCTGATCAGTCCATTCTAGCCTTTCTTTCTTATCGAGAGATTGTCTGCGATCTTTTCAAACATTTTCATCTAATCTCTCAAGGGGGCATACCATTCCCATCTTGGGGCAACTTTGTATTAGTTCATATTATCTTCTTTGAAACAACGCGACAAGCTGCATTGTCTCAAAGAGGGGCAAAATGTAGACACCTAAAATTGTCCAATCTAATTAAATAAATATATTTATTTATTTAATTATCTTAGCCTAATTCTTCTATTAATTAAATAAATCTTTATTTATTTAATTAATTCATTTATCCACTTCTAGCCTTATTTCTCATTTAAATAAATACATTTATTTATTTAAATTATCCTTTTTCCTAAATTAAATAAATACTTTTATTTATTTAATTGATCCCACTTCTTCTATTAATTAAATAAATATTTGTTTATTTAATTAACTCATTAGCCTTTTCTACCCATGACACATACACTACCTACCCTCTCATTATTTTATTATTTCCTTTACCTACCCTCTAATCATAGCCAACCATTTATCTTTTACACCTCTCAATCTTATCCCTCCATTTCTTATAGTGTCTTCTATATAAGAGGATACTTCCTTCATTATCAAACCCTAACTAATTGACTACTTGATCAATTGACTACACTACACTTTTGCACTTCCATATGCGATCCTACTTGCAACCACATTTCCGTTCTTTGTTGAGCTCTTGTTCACATAAAATCTGAGAGCAAATATATCAAGAAAGATCAATGGAGATAGGAAGAATGGAGATCCAAACCCTATTGGACATGTGATGGTATAATCTTTGTGATTTCATTTGATTTGCATTTTCTTAGGTAATCTTCATATGTTATGGTGGATCTTTGTTGTTGTTAGGCTAGGGTTTTTTGTGGTTGAATTCATTTAGTCTTTCAATATTGTTGTTTCCATTTTCACCGTATACACTACCAATAAAATCAATCATTTTTTCTTTAACCCCTTGCTTACAATGAATCAAATCAATCAAAGTAATCTTAGGATAAATATTATTGTAAAATTTTTAAATGAAAGAATTAGCTAATTGTTCAAATGATGTAATAGAATAAGGAAGCAAAGAAAAATGTTATTGCAAGGCTTTATCCCTAAAGGTTCGAGTAAACAATTTAGCCATAAGTCTTTGGTCATGAGCAAAGTCACTACACAAAGTTTAAAATGTTTTAACATGAGTCAAGGGATCATTTTTTCCATTGTAAATCTCCAATTATGGGACTTCCATATGTTTAGGATGGACAGCACAGACAATGTCATCAAATAATGGGCTCACTACATCAAATGTGAGCACATTAAACTTGGATTGGGTAATGGAAGCCAACTATTGTTGTAGGGATGAAATAGTTTGGGCTAAGTTCTTGATGGTGTCTTCAATGGATGGATTGAAATTGGACATATTATATTATGATGAAGGAGTACATTGTTGTATGTGGGTGGAGGTTGAGAATAAAGAGGTGGAACACTATAATATGTGGGTATGGGAGATGATTGGGACAAAAATGGAAGACTCATGAGAGGAGGTATATAAGAATTTCAATTAACAAGGTTTCCCCCTTGACCAACATGTGTAGGATTAACATTTTGTGTGTAAGTATTCATGATAGAAGATGTAAATGTAGGCACACTAGATAAGGATGTAGACATATGAATAGAATGATTGACTTGACTAGCGGGTTGAGTGTAACCAAGGACTTTGGCACAAATTTTGATAAGTATTATATTTGTGTCAACAATATGAGCAAGGCCATGCAACACATCAACACCAATTTTATCACTTTGCACCATTCTTTTTAATCCTTCAATAAATGGAATTGCCTCACTTTCCAAGTATTTTTTACCCATCCATTGTTGAAGATTTTCAAATTCATTGTCAATCTTCTCCAATTGGTCAATGGTAACCCTAGTTAGTGATTCATCCTCATCGTGTTTATTATGAAAAGAATGAGGATAATTGACATCATTTGTTGGATTGCGAGAATTCCAAACATTCATAAAATAAGTTATCCAAATTAGGATCCATATCCTTAGTAATTAAACCTTAGGAAGTCTTAATTTTACAACTTCAACTCAGAGGAATATTGTAGGTAGGACTAATGGTAACAAAACTCATGTACAAAGGAGGGAAATTTGAATGCACAAATTGAAGATTGTGATTAAACTATGTAAAATTTTGTAAAAGTGATTGATTGACCTATTAATTAGGCAATGTGATTTGTGAATTTGAAATAGAAATTCTTCTAAATCATAGCATTCTAGGTTTAGCGTCCTATCAAATTTTTTTTGAATTTCTAGGTTTAGCATCCTATCAAGTTTTTTCAAATTTCTAGGTTTAGCGTTCACCAAAATGTAAGGTAGGAAAATTTAGGGTTTCACAAGTTAAGCTTTGTAAACTAGGAAATGAGATAATTTTCATATACATCACATTAAAAGGAAAGTTAACTCAATAGATTCAACCTTAATTCTATTTGAAAGAGGTTTGAATACTAATTGGATTCTACTCATTTTGTTTGAGTTGAAGATGTAATTTGAATGTTATATCTAAGGCAAATGATGAAAAATTGATATAAAATAATAATAATAATAATAATAATAGTAAGTTCTAAATGTAATTCAAAGCTGTAAAGTTGGATTTGAGGATCAAAAATAGATCATAACCTATGACAAAAAATTCAAGAAGAATTATCAGGACCAACAGGAGAAGATCACCCTGGTCATCCAAATGTCAGATGTAGCCACAGGAAGTTGTTTTGGAATTAAAATATTGTCTAAAATCTACCCTAGAAGCCGGAACCATGGTACCTAGGACCATGGGGAGCTAGGAATCTTGGTCATCTAGGATCACCCTAGTCTCTTTGGAGTGCCCTAGTCCTCAAGGGTCTCTTGAACTTTTATAAAAACCATTTTGTTTTTCCTTGTCTCCTCTACCTGATTCCACTTGTGCATCTCTCGAATGTGTCGCCTACACACAAAAAGAAGGGTAATTGTGTTGTGGATAGTGGTTTGCCTAATTCAAATCTTGGATTTGGAATTAACCCTAACTGAAATAGAAATAGAATTGAAAATTAATTGGAAAGCTTCTCTTTTAAGGGCAAGGCTAGATCTAGAATTGAAATGCTTGAATGTAGATGATTATACGTTCAATAGGTGATACACTTCTCTTAGGATTAATCCTCCATGTGTTGATGTAATAACATGATAAATCACATAAAATCCATCATGAAATTATAATATGGAGATGTATTAATGTATTTCTCTTCTCCTTGAATCATATGTGCTTTTGAAGAAGAAGAATTGCTCTTGAATTGGACGAAAATGTTAGCATGAGATAAGATGTTCTAGATTGTTGGAATGAATTGAGGAGGATGCCTTATATGGGGATTTCATAATTGAAATATCCTTTAGGCTAACTTAAATTTATTGTATTTCACATGGAGCTAGATTTGAATTGATTAGGACCGCCAAATTATCCTCTCAAAATTCAGGGAAAATTTCTTGGGGCCAAGTGGAGCGAATTGTCATTGTCTTGGCAACTTTATCCTAAAATTCTAGGAATAACAGATGACAAGGTTCTAATGATAGTTATATCCTGATGGCTCAAACTATGATGTATATAGATATACAAAATATGTTTTCAAATTTTAAATTGGGGTGGGATGAGGATAAATTAGGATAAAAAGAAAAAGGGCGCACCTAGATTTAAGGGCCCAAATAATAGTGATGATGTAATAAAGTGGAATAAGACTCATAATATTCAAATAAATTTTAATTAATTACAATAAAGGTCCTATAATGCATAGAGGAAAGGCAAATACTAAAATGAGTGATAGGAGTGTGTGAAATTGGACACACTAATTGCAGTGTCGTAAATTGTACACCCTTATTTAGGTTTTCCAATTTCACGCTTAGGTTAGCACCTTCCTTAGTGCACATCCCATTGCATTTTGAATTATCTAACTTCTTTAGGGATTTAATTATTAATTTAATTAAACCTAAGTCCGCTCTCATCAATTTACATATCATAAAATTGGGCCCTTCATCCTAGGTGTGCCCCTTTTTATTTAATCCTACTCTGACCCTAATTTAAATATTCAAGATATATTTCACATATCTACACATCTTGGTTTCAGCCACTAAGCTATATTTATCATTAGAATCATGCTATCTCGCATCCCTAAAAAATTAGAAAAAAATTGGTAGGACGACGCAATATACTACTTGGTCCCAAACTTTTTTCCCAAAATTTTAAGAGAATATTAAGGTGGTCTTACCCTAATCAAATCTCATTTGATGACAAATTTCATAAATTCTAAGTTGACCTTTTATCAAATTTAAATTTAGGCTTTCATATATATGGCAGTTCTTTCCCTCATTTGAGGATCCCTAATCTAGAAATTTGAAAGGAGATTCTTGTCAAGTGAAATTATTGATTTGTATGAAGTCTCAGATCTATATATTCACCCATTAATCAAGTCTTCATCAACGTCTTCATAAATTATGGAAGATTTAGGAGATATTAGTAAATAATAAGGGAATCACCGACTATTGATTGTCTTGTACCTCTTTCTTAGAATTTGGTATGATTTCATGTTGTTTTCATGTCTCTATATTGAGCTTCAGACCTACTTCCTATTAGTTTTCATATTTGCATTATTGCTTTATATTTTCATTACAATTATGATTTAAAACATCCTTATTACAATCATTTAGGATTTTCTCAAAAACACAGGGTAGAACTCTACTTTTCATTTAACTCATAGCAATCTTACAAACACATAAGATTTAAGAGCACACACACATTTTCAGCTCCAATATTTTCTATTTGTGGAGGTGGAAATCACCAAAACAATGGAATTTACTAAGGCAAACCCCTATATAGCCACAACACCACCATTTTTAAAATTATAGGTACAGTTACAGGTTTTCGTCGAAGCATGCAAATTTTGAAAGACCTTAGCAAATAGGTACAGACCTCTTGTTAGAATTTTGGTCTGGTTTCCAATGACCAAGGCACCCCATGCCCTAGTCCTCCTTGTTATATACTAGATTCTCATAACAACACTCAAACAGTCTCAAAAATTTGATCTCCAATTTGCAGCTCATCACAGTTTCTCAAATCAAGGCGTACGGCTCCCTGGTCCTACCAATTCAAACTCAGTTTTTTATCATAGGTACACAACAAAATTCCATTCTCAAATCTATACTCATTGTCTCAATTGTGTTATTAATCAGTTGACTATTCTTGTTGTTTATTAACTATTGCTTTTCTTCTCATTATAACTTTTCATCTCTCCTACATCTTACATATCCACTTTCATAGTAGCGAAGGAATAGAAACCATAGAAGTGTCTCTTGTCTCTCATTAATTCCAAGAGTTAGTCAAAGAAGATCACTACTCTAGGTGCTTTCATATTTCAATGTTTGATGAAAGTGGAGTTAGGTCCTAAAACTACCCAATTCTATTTTCACCTTAAACACTAATAAAGTTGTCCAATTTGTGACACTACACATATCATAGTAGTACACATGCTCAAAAGGTCACCAAAAGAAGGTCGGAATGGATTCAGCATAAAAATTAGCTTGCTAAAGAGTTGATAGTAAATCATCTTAGAATTTTAGTAGCATAATTCTTGTCCATGTTCCAAAATAAAAATAGGACAAACTTGATAGAATAAGCATCAAGTGTATCCTATAACCCAAAAGATCTACATAGTAGATATGTGAATTTTTAAGATCTTAAACAAAAAATATTGTAGGACGACAAAGATGTCAAGAGAAACAACCAACAATACCTCAAGAGAGAGGAACTTGAAGAACAAGATGAGAAAGAAAATATAGATATTCAAGAAATTCTATATCTAGAGGGAAAAAAGAGCTAGATTTTAAAATAAAATAAATCCTACTCATACTCTTAGATCTTGTATCTCAACAAGAACTTAGAAGATTAGATCAACCATGGACCGATCCTAAAGTGCATCTTAAGAATAGGTAAAAAAAACTTCAATGTGTATGGTGATACAATCTTCAAAACAATTCTTCATTCATGGAGCATTACAATTGAAATAATGGACTGATGCAACGAACTCTTAATTTTTTTCATAAGAAATAATGCTTGGAAAATTTTATCAATACACTAACAAGAAAGAAATTCGTACAATTAAAAGTGAATAATTTGAAACAAGAAAAATTAAGCTATCAACAAATACAAAGTTTGAATTAAATCAAAAAAGCATATACATAAAATTTGATTCTAAACAAACTTTTGCTACACCAAAATTAAAAGCAATCAAGTTCTATTTTTACATGTCATACAAGAATATATCCTATTTAAATTTACATTAATTCAAAGAAAATAGTATAGTCTTCGCAAAAACAGAGAGGGTGGTAGAAAGGCACACCACAAGTCCAACATGAGGGCCTAGTCATAAAAAAGCAGTAAAAAAAAATGGGTCAAGCTCAAATAAAGATAAGTAGTCGTAGCTATGCTAGTGGAGGAAGATCATTATCCTCAAGTTTCTGCAAAACAAAATTAACGCTAAAATCATCAATTTTTTGTTTCTATACTCATAATATTTTTATCACTATGTATATTTTTTTTATTCATCATTTTTAATTTATAACCATAATTTAGTTAGTCTAGATTCTCTTTTTCTTGTTGATCCTCCTAGCTCACCAGAATGCTAGTTAAGTGATGTAGAAAAGGACAATCTGCTCCTTGAGATCTCATATCGAGGGTAGTGAATCCCCTCCTCTATAATCTAGTGAACCTAATGTGAATCCCTTATGTCAAATCTCTTCCTCCAAGGATTTGATGCATTTAATAAGGTGTTCTCAAAGGATGAATTTGATTGATGAAAATAGGGCAGACAACTAAGTGGTGGGGGAGGGGGGGTGAATCAATTGTAACCAAAACTTACAACTTACTTTAATCTCAGATATGATAATTAACAGTGAAAGCATAGATCAAAAAAACAACATGAACACACATAACACCAAGATTTTTGATGTGAAAAATGGGTCAAGCTCAAATAAAGATAAGTAATCGTAGCTATGCTAGTGGAGGAAGATCATTATCCTCAAGTTTCTGCAAAACATAATTAACGCTAAAATCATCAATTAGCTCCCAACCAATGGGAATTTTTTCTTTTGCATTCTCCTCCTAGGGTGGCTAAGTGTGAACTAAAGAGAAAGAAAGAAAAATTAGCTAGCCAATGTCCTATCAAGGACAAAGGCAGGTGTATAGGTTGCGACCATCCTTCATGAGCAACAAAGTCCTTGTAATTCTAAGGAATAGGGCCATGAAAGTGAGACCCACTTTCTCCATGATTGTCCTATCTGGAAGAATGGCTACATTCACATTAAAGCCCACAAGAAGTGTGGTAGAGAGAGACTTGGGCAACTATGCGGGGAACATTACCCTAATGGTCGGATGGTATGATGAAAGAATAAGTATGTGGTAGATTACTAAGAGGGGGGGTGAATCAGTAAATAAAAAAATTGATGCAAACTTTCCCAAACTCAATCTCACAAAGTAAACTGGTGGGAATGGCTTTGGGATAGACTAGCCTAGTCTATGCTCCTTGATCCTCTCCTTGGATCACCAGGTGTTTCAACCACACCCTAGGGTCTCTAGGACTTCCCTTTCTTGAGGAATCCCCTGACCTTTCCCAATCTACCCACCAACAATCTGTGATACTCCTCCCAAAGTCACACCTACTCACAAGCATCAAAAACCCTCACATAGACTAATAAGGGTTTCGCTCCTTCTTCACCTTCTTAGGTCCTATCAAGGTTAGGACAGGTCTCTGACATGGTTTTCCATCTATTCATGTGCCCCCAAGAGGTTTTAACCTTCCATTTCCTTACCGATCTCACTATTTTGCTTTTTTCCTACAAAATAGGGCTACAAGGAATGTGCCCGATTAGGCCTCTATTCCGGACTTCTAGGGCTCCCTCTTGCAAACAATGCACACACTTGTGAAACTTCCCAAAAGGACTGCTAATCATTTGGCAAGGGCTCAAATATTTTCCTAGTTTTGGGCCTCCAAGTGTCCGTACACTGCCCTAGGTGAATTTTGGAGTTTTTGAGGGTTTTTATAAGGGTTTTAAGGCCTACCTGGGTCACAGTGATGGTTTATTGTATTTGCCACCTTATCTGGATTGGTGGAAGCTCATACTTCTCACCAATGGTGCTTCACACATCCCTCTACACCTCCTCCAAAGGGTGCCTCCCTCCTTGTCCTGCCTTGCTCTCATGGACCTCTCCAACTTCAACCCTTCCTAGTCGGGCACAGTCTAGTCTCGCCTAGGAGTGGGTCTTTGAAAGACTTTCCTGCATCTTCAAGGGCCTTGCTTTCTTTGGAATACTATACAAGGTTTTCACTCCTATTCCCCATGGTTTCATGGTGTCTCCACAATGGGGATAGGAGTTATCATTCCATTTCAAAAAATAGTCCAAAACTGGACAGTGACAGAGTACTTCACAAAAATAATTACAAACACACAAAAACCTGCACAAGAACCTACCCTAAGTGCTCAAAATGAAAGTATAAATACAATTCAAGATTCACAACACCATTTAGTTCATAAAACAATGCATTATCAACCTGTTAATGCTTCATTTGTGCCGACTGGCAACAAAAACCCAGTCATAGTCAAGGTCTTTTCTCAAGTGGTCGTACAATATGACATCCAACCCCCCATTTTAGGGTTTGCAACAACTTATAGTGTCTCTGTCTCGGTTGGTGTGCCATGGTTAGGGTTCCTAATGCCAAACTAAATTTATGACCTATTTGGTGGAAAAGTTGCATGACAACTTTGAAAAGTTGTCATGCAATTTTTACAACTTTTGAGCAACCTCTACAATGTTGCTTTTCTTGACTTTTGAGCCTACCTTGGGCTATCCTATGGACACAACCATGTCAAAAGGACCCCAAACACATCAAAGGCACACATACCCTCTATTCCACAAGAAAACTTAACCTAGACTTAAGAACCTAGGACCTAAACTAGGACCTAAACAAGACCAATGAGCTCTTAGCTTTCATTACATTTACATGGCTTCTTAAAGAAGCAAAATTCCAACAAAGGTCAGATGGAGAAAAACCTTAGAAAGGTGCTCCTGCACCATAAACTTATCAATGAAATACCACTGTAAATACTCATAAGAAACCTGGTTGATTGTTATAATAACTTAACAATAAACAACATTAAACTTGTAAACATCCAAATGATTTATCGTATGTCAACATACTTCATTTCTCAATGCTTCCAGTTATCATGCCTTATCAGAATAGTTAAGTAGTTAATCAAATCAACCATAAGATCATAACCACAAAAACATTCACCACATGACACAAGCATTTTTGACGTGGAAACCCAAATAGGTAAAAACCACAATGAGATGGGACTCACAAGATAATATATGAACTCTTCTAAAGCTCACCTTGTTAGGAGCCAAGCCTGTTAAAACTTTTACAAAAGTCATGATAAAAATTGATCCTGTTAGGAATCACCCGGTTAAGGGATTGACTACAAATGCCTTGTTAGAAGCAATACCCTGTAAGGAGTAAACTCAGTAGAGGATTTGAAAATCCAATCTAATGGACTGCCTTGTTAGAGGATTTAATAAGTAACCAAGCTTGTTAGAGCTTACCTAGTTACGGGATTTCAATTCTGCTGTAATTGTTAGAAAACAATAGGAGTTTGCTTGATCTATCTAAATAACACTACACTTGCTTGATCAGATCCATTTCGTGCTCCTATCTGCCTTTACTCAAACTGTAGACTCGTTATCTGGTTCAGCAACCACACACTCAACTGATTTCTGCCAACTCTTGCCAACTCTAAACAAAACAACTTCATCAACCTTAAAAACAAATCAATTAGGTTGGTAACACAACAAAAACCTAATTCTCTCATCAATATTATAAACAAGTTGGTTCAAGTATGACCGTTGGAATTACATAGCAATCTCTACACATCAACTAAGAAAACCTCAACCGCTCCTTGATTACCACTTCATCAAGCTCAGCAACTCATCACGCGCTTTACATTATATGCAATACACTTGGCTCATTCCCTAGACAAACAAACGCACCAAAACATTTTGAACTTGTCTTCATATAATGACCATACGTGTCACCATCATTACTGCTCAACATCAGATCATAAACCAACATAACCAATTCAACAACCTTAGTCGGTTAGGGTTTAACAAAAATAACTGGTAGGGTTTACCAGTTACATTACATAGATAGGGTTTAACATTTTACACCGATTATCGGTTCAACTCACAAACTTACATATCGATTTACAATGTCCTTCACAAAGCTCTTCCTACCGGTTACAAGATAATATCAACAATATCAGCAATATCATTACTAGATAATTGAAATCAATGACAACATAACATATCGTTAATACAATCTTCATGCAAATGCCAACAATCTCCCCCTTTGGCATTGATGGAAATACAAATATCAACAGCATTGATTGTTGCATGATTGTGAATAGGAATCTTGGTTTACATTACCAAGTATTCACCATGCTCTCTATGTCTTCAGCCTGCCACTAGTTTTCTTTCCCAATAATCACATAATTCTTCTCCCCCTTTGACAGCAATGCCGAATTGAAAGTAAAACATGTAATGTCAAATTTCACTATGCATCGACAACATACACCAACTTGATCCTCCCCCTGGGGAATACATCCACTACTACATCAACCCTTGTAAAATTATGCAAGTAGTTCGGGGACTGATGAAATCAACATCATGCTCAACTAACCTCATGAAGCGGTACAACCCCTAGTTGACTTCTAAGATACTCAAATGTAGTCTTAGGTAGAGGTTTGGTAAAAATATTTGCAAGTTGCTCCTTGGTAGAAATATGCTCTAGGATAACATCTTTGCTCTGAACTTTTTCCCTCAAAAAATGATACTTCAATTCAATGTGCTTGGTTCATGCCTGCAAAATAGGATTATTGGAAATATTTATTGCACTCGTATTATCACATAAAATCTTTATAGGTTCTGAAATTTTCATCTTAAAACCTTCCAAAATGTGCCTCATCCAAATAGATTGTGTGCAATTCATATAAGCTGCAACATACTCAAATTCAGCAGTAGATTGTGAATTAAAACTCTGCTTTTTACTACTCCATGAAACAATCCTTCCTTCAAGAAAAAATGCTCCACCAATCATGCTTTTCTGGTCATCAACATTTCCTACCCAATCAGCATCTATGTATACCTTCAAATCAAAGTTTCCTCCATATGGATACCATAATCCATAGTCAACAATACCTTTCAGGTATCTAAAAATTCTCTTGGTTGCTATCAGATGTGTTTCCTTAGGATTCTTTTGGAATCTAGCAACTATGCCAACTGCATGGGCTATGTTCGGTCTGTTGTGAACAACATAGTGCAATTTGCCAGTCATTGACCTATATTCCTTCTCATCAACAGACTTAGATTCATCTTCCTTAGACAACTTGCAACTTGTAACCATTGGTGTCCCAACTGGTTTACAAACACTCATGCCAAATTTCTTCAAAACCTCTTTCACATACTTAGACTGTGTAATGAAAATACCATTCTTCATTTGATGTATCTGCAAGCCTATGAAAAATTTTATTTCCCCTACTAAAGACATTTCAAACTCATTTTTCATTTCATTTACAAAACTGATGCTCATGACATCATTACCTCCAAATATGATATCATCAACAAATACTTCACTAACTAGTATTTCATCTCCTTCAGACTTGAGATATATATTACTATCATCATTGGTTCTCATAAATCATATCTTCATCAGATGTGTATGAATCCTTTCATACTATGCTCTAGGTGCTTGCTTTAATCCATATAAAGCCTTATGCAATTTGCATACCATGTATTTCTCATCAGTCAAAGCATAACCATCTAGCTTCTCTATGTATACTTCTTCTTCCAATATCCCATTCAAAAATGCAGACTTAACATCCATCTGATATACCTTGAACTTCTTATGGGCTGCAAATGCAAGTAAAGTTATGACACCTTCCAGTCTTGCTACTAGTGCAAAATTTTTGCCATAGTTTTCTCCTTCTTCTTGCGCATAACCCTTGCAAACCAATCTTGCCTTGTTGCGAACTACAATACCATCTTCATTCAACTTGTTCATGTATACCCATTTAGTACCTATAACATTCTTATTTACCGGTCAGGGTACTAGGGTCCAAGTGTTGTTCTTCTCAATTTGATCCAATTCCTCCTCCATAGCTTTAACTCAATGATCATCACCAAATGCCTCAGCATTTCTTGGTTCAATGGTGGAGATCATGCAAGATGTTTTTCTGATTCTTCTTCTGGTTAATACTCTAGCATCCTTATCTCCAATAATTTTCTCAGGATTGTGATTTAGTCTCACATATCTAGGAATAACATGATGATCATCTTTAGGTTCAACTTCTTTGTTATCATCATCTTCTTCTGAATTTATTTGTTCCGATTGAACAAATGCATCAGAATTTAGTTTGTCGGTTTTAGATTTCATAGTTTCTGGTTCCAAAATTAAAATGCAAGGATCTTCATCCTTTTTCTCTAAACTGGTTCCTTCTGAGACGTCAGGAAATTCATCCACTTGAACATCAGCACTCTCAACAATTCTCTATGTCTGGTTGTTAAAACGTTTGTAGGTCTTACTCTTGGTGGAATAGCCAAGAAATATACCTTCATCACTCTTAGCCTTAAATTTTCTAATGTAATCACCTCTCTTAATAAAACATTTGCTTCCAAATATCTTAAAATATCTAACATCAGGTGATCTTCCATACCAATATTAATAAGGAGTCTTTTCCTTACCTCTCTTTACCAGAACCCGATTCATTGTGTAGATAGTTGTGCTAATAGCTTCTCTCCAAAAGTTTTCTCTACACCTTCTTGTATCAATATTGTCCCAGTAGCTTCAACAACTGACCGGTTGTTTCTCTGCGATACCATTCTGTTGTGGTGTCCTTGGTGCAGAAAGCTTTTGTTTGATACCATTCTCTTCACAATACCTAGTGAATTCCTTAGAAGTAAATTCACCGCCTTGGTTTGTCCTCAGACATTTTATCTTCTTACCACTCTCTTTCTCAGCTAAGGCCCTGAATGCCTTGAACTTACCAAAATATTCAATCTTATCCTTCAAGAATGTGACCCACATCATCCTTGAGAAATCATCAGTGAGAATCATGAAATATCTGTCACCTTGAATTCTTTTTGTTCTTATTGGTCCACAAACATCTATATAAACCAAATCTAACAAGTTCTCCGCTAAAAAGGATTTTCTTTTGAAAGTTGAAGAAGTCATCTTTCCTAACTGACATTCTTTGCAAAGAGCATTAACCGGTTTGTCTAACTGAGGCAAACCTCTCACTGTCTTGGACTTACTCACTTTAACAATGTTATCAAAGTTTATATGACAAAATCTCATATGCCAAAGCCAACTATCATCTATTTTTGCAATAAAACAGTTTCTAACTTTAGAATTAAGATGAAATAGGTTATCTTTAGTTTGTTTCCCGGTTGCAATCAATTCACCTTTGTTGTCAAATATTTTGCACATACCATTTTTAAACTCCAATGGGTATCCTTTGTCATTGAGTTGTGCCACACTCAAAATATTGTGCTTTGGACCTTCAACCCAATAGACATCATCTGCACTACACTTCCCATTAAGAGAAATAACTCCCTTACCTTTAACCATGCAGGGTGAGTCATTGCCAAATCTAACAACACTGCCATCAAATTTCTTCAAGGAAAGAAATTTGCTCCGATCATCGGTCATATGATGTGAAAAACCACTATCAATTATCCAATCATCAGAGTTATCCATCCTGGATACTAATGCCTTCTGGTCTGATATCTCTTCCTTAATAGCTACAAACACAATATCTTCACTAGCATCACCATCAGATTCTTCATCAGTGATACCACTATCAATAGCAATAAGATAATCTCTCTTTCCTTTACCCTTATACTTCTTGAATTAATCTCTCTTGTGTTCATTTTCACCATTAGGACAGTTAGCCGATGTATGGCCAATCTTGTTGCATGCAAAACATTTTAAAGGTAAATTACCTCTATATTTACCAGTGCCTCTAGGCAACCACTTTGCCAACAATGATTCAAGCTCCACTAAATTGTCTTCATCATCAGCATCTTTGCTGGATCTGGATTCATAACCATGAGTACTATCTCTACTTTTTCTCATAGATGGGTTAGAAACAGAAGCTTTAAATGCAGACTCAGATTTCTGTACACTACCATCATAACCATTTAATTAAAAAGCAATAAGCTTGCCAATGATGGAGTCAAGAGTTACCTTATTTTTTTCAATGGACTTCACTCTTGAATAGCTACAACTCGAATAGCATAGACTAGTAGCAGGGTTCTCAGTACCTTACTGATCATTATGGCATCTTCCACTTTCCCTCCTGCACTCTTAATTTCACCGACTCTCTTTTATCCTTTGACCATATTGTTGGATATTCTCACCTTCAATCATCCTCATGTCATCAAAATTTCCTCTTAGACTCTCCTCTTTAGCAATCTTAACATGTTCATCACCGCTATAAATCTCTTCAAGTTTTTTCCATACCTCATATGCAGTCTCAAGACCATGAACATCTACATATTCAGCATCAAACAAGGAACAGATAATAGCCTCCAATGCTTGATGATTTTCTTGTTATTCTTTATTCTGATCATCAGTCATAATCCCAGTAGGTGCAATATAATCTACATGATCCCAATACTAACTTCCCAGACTCTTGATGTAAATTTTATTTTGTCGCTCCATATCCTATAGTTTTCTCTGTTAAACTTCAGATCTTCCTTCTTCATCATGATCTAGCAGATCTTTTCCTCAAGTTGTTAGGCTTAGATTCGTAGAGGACCTGAGATGCTCTGATACCAATTGATGGTATGATGAAAGAAAAAGTATCTGGTAGATTACTGAGAGGGGGGGTGAATCAGTAAATAGAAAAACTAATACAAACTCTCCCAATCTCAATCTCACAAAGTAAACTTATCAATGAAATACCACTATAAATACTCATGAGAAAACCGGTTGACTATTATAGCAACTTAACAGTAAACAACATTAAACTTGTAAACATCCAAATGATTTATCATATGTCAACATACTTCATTTCTCAATGCTTCCGGTTATCATGCCTTATCAGAATAGTTAAGTAGTTAATCAAATAAACCATAAGATCATAGCCACAAAAACATTCACCACATGACACAAGTATTTTTAACGTGGAAACCCAAATAGGTAAAAACCACGGTGAGATGGGACTCACAAGATAATATCTGAACTCTTCTAAAGTTCACCCTGTTAGGAGCCAAGCCTGTTAAAGCTTTTACAAAAGTCATGTTAAGAACTGATCATGTTAGGAATCACCCAGTTAAGGGACTGACTACAAATGCCTTGTTACAAGCAATACCCTGTAAGGAGTAACCTCAGTAGAGGATTTGAAAATCCAATCTAATGGACTACCTTGTTAGAGGATTTAATGAGTAACCAAGCTTGTTAGAGCTTACCCGATTAGGGGATTTCAATTTTGTTGTAATTGTTAGAAAATAACAGGAGTTTGCTTGATCTATCTGAATAGCACTACACTTGCTTGATCAGATCCATTTTATGCTCCTATCTACCTTTACTCAAACTGTAGACTCATTATCCGATTCAACAACCACACACTCAACTAATTTCTACCAACTCTAAACAAAACAACTTCATCGACCTTAAAAACAAATCAATTAGGTTGGTAACACAACAAAAACCTAATTATCTCATCGATATTACAAACAAGTCGGTTCAAGTATGACCATTGGAATTACATAGCAATCTCTACACATCAATTAAGAAAACCTCAACCGCTCCTTGATTACCACTTCATCGAGCTCAATAACTCATCACGCGCTTTGCATTAGATGCAATACACTTTGTTCATTCCCTAGACAAACAAACATGCCAAAACATTTTGAACTTGTCTTCATATAATGACCATACGTGTCACCATCATTACCTCTCAACATCGGATCATAAACCAACGTAACCAATTCAACAACCTTAATTGGTTAGGGTTTAACAACAACAACTGGTAGGGTTTACCGGTTACATTACATAGATAGGGTTTAACCTTTTACACCGGTTATTAGTTCAACTCACAAACTTACATACTGATTTACAATGTCCTTCACAAAGCTCTTCCTACTGGTTACAAGACAATATCAATAATATCAGCAATATCATTACCAGATAATTGACATCAATGACAACATAACATATCATTAATGAAATCTTCATGCAAATGTCAACATGGTCTAGTAGTTCTTGTAGATACATAACTTCAAGTGCAACTTTACTATCTTGTACCTTAATTTGATTGAGAAAATTAGAGAAAATAATGGCTTTACAATAAAAAGAGAAACATTTATTAGCGGTACGATCATTTAAAAATGTAACATTTATATCCTTCCATATGCTAAATAAAATAGGTAAACTTGTGAGAGAGTCTAGGTCTATCCCTAAGAATAATCATGTGTCATGACAACAAAGTAGGAATTAAGCAGCTAAATAATTTATGGATCCAATTCTAGGCTTCTTGAGCATGAGGACAAAACCAAAAGAGGTTCTTGAAAGACTCAATTTGGCCAAAAAAAAGACAATTTGGGATGGGAATGTCCATGTGGGTGAGATGACTTTCCAGAAAAATGCCTTGGTATGATAGACACCAAGAAAAATGAGTCAACTCAAGCTCCAAAATAATATCCCAAACACCCTAGAATCCTTTTTACCAAACCCCACTAGAAGAATACAACTACCAGCAAAAATTAAATTGATCCACCATGTGCAACTATGAAGAGAACCAAGAATAGCCCTTAGAGGGCCTATAAATTTGAAAAGGAGTATTTGAAAACCATTTCCAATTGCACTCCCAATTTATGAAGTGACTATGGAGGAATGGAAGCAATATCTATCCATTGAGTCTCCTAATCTTAGATTGGGAGTGTAGTTCAGTTTGAAATTTGAACAAGGAAGAAAGTTCTCGGTGGTTGGATGATTAAAATATGGCAAAGTTGTGGCTCCTCTTTTGAAATATTTTAGAGCTTGAGTCTAAGGTAAGAGATCAAATGACCTCCCTTGAAAACTAAAGAGCCAGGACCACCAAATTTAGGATTAGCTAATGGATATACCATTACTAAAACTATCTCCAACTCAACAAACCCAAGGTTTGTGAGATTTCCAACCTTTCCAGATGCTTTTGATAACAAAGGTTCCTTGAATGTGAATCAACTCCTTCATGGTAAGAATAGTGCAACATTTGGGCCCTTCCAATATAGATGACCATGATAAATATTAGAATCAACACAATGAGGAATAAGAATTTTCCAAGCCTCATTGCTAGTGAGAGAAGACACATAAATCAATCCATCGTCTGCATATAGAGATCAAAACAAGACCTTCAACCTCCCATAAAGAACAACAAAATTCTTATGCCATCTAATGTAAGCCATCATTCCCATTGTTGGAAGCCTAGAAAAATTCTTTAAATATCTTTTCAACCTTTAGACAGGAAGCCTTAGAGGGAACCCAACAAGAGTTATAATAAACATGTGTGTCCATCAATTGATATCTTTAAACAATTTTGAATCTTACTAGCCAATGAGAGAGGTTTGGTGATCTAGTTACTAAAGTTTCTTCTCAATTATTGTCAGCACTTCTTTCCAAAGCTTGAAAGGGTTAGTGTGGAAAGAAAAAGGTGCATTTGTGATAAATTGCACCTAGCTCATTTATGACACTTTCATATTAAGCCTAGTGCACTTCTGACAAAATTCATGATCAATATTTCACCATTTTGGCATCATGGATTTCAAAGTGAAGCGTTAGCAACCCCTGGTTCAAATTTGGGATCGATTTGGTCAAATGATAGTGCAACACATAGAAGTCTGTGTAGAACACAAATGTTCAAAAAGATTCCAAATTCAAATGAGTATATTCTATATCAATCTTCTTTTGACATGTGTAACTTTTCTTAGGTGCATTCGAAATAGCTATTCCCACCCATTTTAAGTAACAAAACTCATATTTCCTCATTCATTCGACACACTTGTACTCTTAGATCTCTTTCTCTGATACTCATAACAAAAATATGTCAAAATCTATACACAACATCACATCATCCAAGTCTTCTCTTTCTTGAAATCACGCTTTCATCTCAAGAGAGGTGTCTTTGTTGCATAACATTTTTCTTTCTTTGTTATCTATCGTATCTATTGTACTACAATACAACATTTATTTCTATTATGTAATCCATTTTATCTTTTTATCCAATCTATCTATCTGGTTGTTTGTGGAGGTAGAAACATCAAAATGGGGGTTTGATTGAGGCAAACCCCTATACAGGCCAAACATTTTTCCCTATTTGAATGTGTGTCTAGGTAGTGAATAGATGTGTGGAGCATGATACCTTTGTTGGTTCAATTTCTAGTGATTTTTTTTTCTATGGTCTTACAAATGACAACATGGAATGCAAAAGTCCTCACGACATGCTCATCTTTGAGACCAAGGCTTCACCAGTTCAGTGGTAAAAGGTACATATTTTAATATTTTTTGTTTCTATACTCATAATATTTTTATCACTATGTATATTTTTTTTATTCATCATTTTTAATTTATAACCATAATTTAGTTAGTCTAGATTCTCTTTTTCTTGTTGATCCTCCTAGCTCACCAGAATGCTAGTTAAGTGATGTAGAAAAGGACAATCTGCTCCTTGAGATCTCATATCGAGGGTAGTGAATCCCCTCCTCTATAATCTAGTGAACCTAACGTGAATCCCTTATGTCAAATCTCTTCCTCCAAGGATTTGATGCATTTAATAAGGTGTTCTCAAAGGATGAATTTGATTGATGAAAATAGGGCAGACAACTAAGTGGTGGGGGAGGGGGGGTGAATCAATTGTAACCAAAACTTACAACAACTTACTTTAATCTCAGATATGATAATTAACAGTGAAAGCATAGATCAAAAAAACAACATGAACACACATAACACCAAGATTTTTGATGTGAAAAACTCAGTCAAGGGAAAAGCCACAGTGGGAACCTACCCACAATATGATGATACCCTGTTAGAAGTATATAAAATACTACAATGGGGAATGCACATGCAATCAAGCACATTGCCTAGAGCTCACTACTTAGAAACAATAAAGGGCAACAACCCTAGGAAGACTCACTATCTAACAAACACATTTGGATTACATATGGGAGATCATGAACTAAGAAAATAGCATCTTCTAATGTCTAGTTACAGTTCTAGTTAAGCACATACAACTTCCTCTTTGCACACTTATGCTCTGTGTAATGCCCCGCCAGGAACCCTAAAGGAAAACAACACAACTTGGCAACTAAAGGGTGAAATAATTTATTTTTTTAAAGACTAAGTGTACTAACTATAACCATTGCACATTTAATAACATAGCGGAAGTCTAACATATGATTTCCTAAGGGTTACCTACGAAGATTAATTCGTAGATTATATTAGCACCACAGCTAATCCAATTGTCCATTTAATTGGATAAATTAAATGCTTAAGTTTAAAACTACACATACATCTAAATTCCATAATGAAGAAATGAAAGTATTCCAATGTATCCAATTTCCATAAAACATTTTAACATAAGATCAAAGCAACTGAAATAACATACATTCCACTGACATACTATTACAATATCCATAAATACATGGCTTCCAATAATGTCACAGTTTACAAAGTTACAATATCAAGGTTACATAAAAGTCTGATACAATGACCACAAGATCTCAACTGAACAATGATCTCGAACAAGAGCTAGTACATGAACCATGAACCAAGAACACCAGCGAAGCCTTTCCTTTCCTGAAGATCCAATCCAGAACATCTGATGGGAAGTGGCACTACCACCCGACCATGTGATCCTGAAATGGAACCACCCCACCGTGCTAGGAGATAGTAGAAAACCCTCAAGCAAGCAAAGTAAGACAAGTACGAAAGGACTACAAAACTCCGCAAACATCCATGGAACTCAACTCACAAAACACAAGTGACTCTAAGGAGAGAGTGTCATCGCATGTCTTACGGTGGATACCATGGTACAACCTCCATAGGTCCCGGCCCCCATCCTGGGTTTCTCCTGGTAACCTCTCCCGAGCCTCTGGTTCCAACTAAGTCTCATGTGGACCCTACCAAACCTTTCGTGAAGACAAGGTGGTAAGTTTGTCATCCCAGGCCTTCTCGCAACATTATGAGCCCTATACTAGCACTCACCTATGCACGAGGTACATTATCTTAATTAATATTTATTCCACCCACCCCAAATCAATTATTAGGTTATCACTTTTTAACTGACTTTCGATGGGTTATCTTGTCATCCACTTCGGGCACGGCCCCCACTCGAAAGCCACTCTCTCACATAGGACACTGACAGGAAAAGTCTCTCTACGAGAACTCTATGGCGAAATAGACAGCCATAACTAATCCTGACAAACCACAGGGGAAGGATACACAATCACTAGCCAAGATTGACCATTTGGACAAAACTCACAATGGCTCACATCAATAAGGTTGTACAACAACACCTGACCAAGGAGATATAATAACATATGACATAATGACAACTCAACCAGAATTGCAACGAAATTAAGCTTGACTGCAAATACCATTTACACAAGATCCTAATACAGGCAATCTTTTCTTAAATAGCCAAAAGCATAAATAACTTGCAATTAAAGATTTTTCAGAAAATAAGAAAATGCAACTATATTAATAAAAAGAAATCAATTTTGTCATTTGTCCAATAAGGTTAAATCAATTGCATAAAAATTAACCCCCTAATTATATGTTCATGATTACTTTACAAATAAACCTGATTAGATTGTATTAATAATCTAAATTAAATTCCAAATTCCAAATTATATATAATAATATAATATAATTACATAAATATATATATTCTACGAATATAATATAATATAATTATATCACATTAAAATATATAATAAAAAGATGATTTAACTTGAAATATCTTTCATTTCTAAAATAACATAATTAAAACCACAGAAAATAATATATATATATATATATATATATATATATATATATATATATATATATATATATATATATATATATATATATATATATATATATATATATATATATATATATATTATTATTATTATTATTATTATTATTATTATTATTATTTTACATATTAAAAATTAAATAAAAGAAAGAAACCAAATTTATAAACTTCAGAGAGCAATTTTTAAAATAGACGACGCAGTTTCGTTTTTTGGTTTTTTTTTTAAATTAATTTTTTTTTTTAATTAATTAATTTTTATTTTTTAATAATTAATTTTTATTTTTTAAATTATTTTATTTTATTTTTCTAATTAATTTTTTTTTTAAATTAATTTTTTTTTTTAATACAATAATCTAAAACAAGTAAATTCTATTTTCACCCAAAATTTATTTCCAATCAAATTTATTTACAGGGAAATTTTTTAATACATAATTTCTCCAAAATAATATAATAAAATAATTTCCCTTAACTTTTAATAATACAATAAATTTAATTAATAATTAAATTTATTTCTATAATAACTAATAATATCACAGAGATACACAAATATTAAAAAAGACTGTCATAGCCAAATATCGAAACAAAAATCAAATAAGAGGGAATGATTTCTCTGGTAAATCTCATTCCTCCCAAATCTTGCAATTTTCATGCACAATAAAAATCTTGACAAAATTTGTCATAATAACTTTTCCCAATTTCCTCAAAATTTAATCTACAAACACCCAGAAATAACTTCTTTCCATAAACTAGAAATTAACTTCAGGAATGAACTTTAGACAAGAATCAGAAAGGATTTTAGATTTGACAAACATCTTAACACACATCATTCAGAAAGAAGAAAGAAATAAAATTATTTTCTTTAAAACAAACAATCAAAAGAAGCCACCCAACCTGGTATAGCTTTCCTGGAAGAAATTTGTAGAAGAGAACCAATCCTTCAACAAGCTTCCAAATAAATTTCTCTTCACCTAAATCCCTGGCCTGTTTCCTATCTCCTCTAAAATAAAGACCTCTTCCCCCTTTTTAAACCAAAATTCTAGGTTGAATATATTTTTCCCAAAAACCTAAATTTAGTAATAAAAGCAATTTTTTTTTCTTTTCTAATTTTCTAACAAAGGGATAAGTTAACATGCAATAATTAAAAATCATTTTTCTTTTTTTTCTTTTCTCATGCAAATTAATTAATTTTCTAAATAAAGAACTTAAAGCAATACTTCAATTCTAATTAATTCTTTTATTTATTTAAAATTCTAGGAAACAATAAATGCAATTAATCTAATTTATTTTTCCACTAAATTTAAATAAAATATATTTCTAATATATCATGCAGCTTGCAACTTAATTTAACAGTTTCTTTTAATTAACTAAATTTATAATCTCAATGCATAAAATACATAATTCAAAAATATCAACTATGAGATAACTCCATAAATTTTATTAATTAATTTAAAACCACTAAACACACAAACTGAGCAAACCTCAAGCAAATACTCATAAAAAGATCAAATGACAAAATACAAAAGCAGAACAAACCGATAGGACGACCAACTAACGACACTCGCAAGAGTGTAACTGAGTAAAATAGGGTCAACTACTACCTCCTCCACTTCCATCGAAAAATATAAGGCACGCTCAGACCTGTGAAACCAGGTGGAGACGATATACCATACCTACTCGGTACTTGTACCTGCAATATCCTGCATCACCGAACCACACATGCATATATATAATATAGAAAACACATCATGCACACCGATGAAGGAGAATCACAACGTTCCCTGTCTCACCGGAGTGAGTGAAGGAAAATCATCCCCTTGCATCCAATACACTCGCAGACATGCAACATATAATTACACATTGCATAGATAAAGTAAAGTGTCAGTACATAGCAACAATCCATAAAATGCCATAAATCACAAGTACTAAAATACTACAAATAAATTATGCATCTCATATCCAGATAAAGCATGAAATAATGTCATATAAGTCTAATTAACACATCATAGTAATGTATCCACTGAAAGTAAACAATAATAAAATATGAGTCTAATAAGTTCAAACGAGTAGGGGTACTACACTCTGCCTCTGAAAGATCAGTACATTATTCGCACATACACATCCACAGCACACTCAATTACAAAGATATTACATTTATTTATACATGACATCAACCTTGGATCAATATCATCAAGGTCGGCTCAACACATATTACCTAATTACAAAAATATAACCATACACATTACAATATCACATGTGGACCAAAACAATGTCGGCTAAGACATAGAATGGATCTAAATCACTACCGCAAATATAAAACACTTCCAAGAATTATGCATCAAACATCCACAACACGCTTTGTGCATCATGTCGGCCAAGGACATGAAGAACACCACCAGATCAAAGAAAATCGTCAATAATGCACTCACCGATCAATGCGGACCACCAATGTAATGCCCCGCCAGGAAACCCCAAAGGGATAAAGCTAAAACACAAGAATAGAGTGCAAATATTATTATGTTTTGAAATTAAACACAACTCAATGATACAATGAGATATCATAAGTTCAGAAGATACAGTGGAAGACTCAAATAACACCTAAAGAGTTTCCCAATGTGACTACTTAATTCAACACTTAACTCAACTCCCGCTAATTAATCCAATTAAGTTGATTACTTAATGACATGATAATACTTAAACAAAGGATAATTCTTTCGGTAAGATAAAAATATAGATAACGTGATAAGGTTCATCCATTGAGGTTAAAAGTATAGATAACATGATAAGGTTCATCCAATAAAATTTAACCATACATTAGTTCAAACTTTCATTAAAACTTAAGTCATGCATCTAATTTCATAACGTACTTAAATTTCATCATAAACTAATGAATACTTTTCATGCATACTTGAAATGCATTATCAACAACTAAATACATTTCATGATTCAAATCTACATTCTTTCATGATCCAAATGACTACATCTAATAAGATGACTATATACATGCATTTAAGATTAACTTCATCTAATCCGCGTTATACATTCTAACATAATGTCATCCATACATGCTAAAATAAAGAGGAAACATAAGAACATAAACACTGGACATAACACCGAAATGATATCGGAGTTCACCCCTGGTGGGCTACATCTTCGGGTCTTCTCAACTGCACAACCCCTCTGATAATTAAATAATAGTGAAGAATACATAAGGTCACATCATTTACAATCCTGCCATCAAGGCAAACATAACCAATAATACATACGACCACATTGGTCAATAAATACATGAATGATCCCTGAATAGAAAAGGATCCAACTGAACATAATAAGAAGCAATTACAAAAGATCAACTGGAGCATCCGTGAAACTAAGTCTTCGCAACCCATGGTCTAACATGAATATCAGTTTCTCAGGACGGCTCCTCAACAATGCTCCTATCAAAGACAACACAACAACACACTTGCGAACATAAGGGACAAGTGTCATCACATAACTTGGTATGGTTACCATGGAAGGTCTTCGTAGGTTCTGGCCCCATCCACTAGTTTACCCTGACAACCTATTTTGAACCTCCAGCCCATCCAAGCCTCATGTGGACCCAACACAACCTTTCGTGAAGACAAGGTTGATGGTTTTACATTTCAGGCCTTCTCACTGCATGTCGAGTCTGTGCTAGCACTCATCCCATGTGTGAGGCACAATTATCTTACTTAGTGATTCATTAACTAACTCTCTAATATGCCATTAGATTGTCACTTATTTAGACAAACTTTCGATGGGTTACCCAGCAACCACTTTGGGCATGGCCCCCAATCGAAAGCCACTTTCCCAAATGACACTAGACTATACTCAAACGAACTCCTAAACCAAGGAATACACAAGGTCAAGTAAATGGAGTTCAACACGGTAGGAATACCTACTTGGTCAAACAAGACTTCATACGAGGTGTACTGGCTGACGGTACTCTAACTAGAGACCTGACCGGCTATGGTCAACCACAAACCAACATTCAACACCTGCATAAGGGACATGACCGGTTACAACATCACCACAAGAGAACAGTCAAAACTCGATATCGAGGATAGAAACAAGTACCCAATTCAAACTTACGACGAGATCCAACAAACAAAATCAAAGACTTACCATTTCTTAAGCAAATGTGATACAGAAAATTAAACATGCATAGGCATAGATTGGAAAAGACAATCTTCTTTCCTATTGTTTTCACACAACAATTGATCCAGTTTTCTAAAGGATCTAAGTTTTCAAAAAACAATAATAGAAAATCAGCATACAAGATAAATTCAATACCACAATTGGAATAGTACAATTTTGCCTATTTCCCAATACAGAGAGAAATATAAATTAAACAATTTATTTTACTAAATGAAAATATCATTTACTTACCAATTTTCCAAACGATACATTACTAAATTTTCAATGTTTCCAAATAATACATTATTTTATCTTTTTTCCTAAAAAAGATACTTCCTGCGTACATAAAGACAAAAACCAAAATTAAATATTAATTAATAAATATTTATTAATCCATGATTAATAAATATTTATTAATCCGTGATTAATAAAATATAAACAATTAATAATTAATAATAAAAATTTACCAGTTAAATATATATATATATATATATATATATATTAATTTTCATTAATAAAATATATATTAAATAATAATTAATAAATAAATAAAAACTATTAAAAAAATATATTTTAATAAAATAAAATTAAAAACCTTTTTTTTTAAAATAAAAATTTCACTTCCTAGAACACAAAGCAAAACTCAGAAATTTATGAGTTTTCCAACAAACTCATAAATTTATTGACTTAATATTTTAAAAGTCAATTTGATTTTTTTATTTTCATTTTTTATATATATTTTCACAGTTATGAATTTTTTATTTCTTTTTCTTTCTGTAAAAATCAAACTCCCATTGCCAAGTTTATTTGGAAAATTTTCTGAGTGAAATAAGCAGGGAATGATTTTTTTTATTTTTTTAGTTTTTTAATTTATTAAAACTAATGAATTCAATACCCAAACTCTGGTCCGGGTGTACACAGATCCAGCAAAACATATCTTTTATTTTTTAATTTTTTTAATCAGAGATTATAAAAATCTCTTTTCCCAGAGATTATAAAAAAAATCTCTTTTCCCAGCACTATGAGAAAACAGAGTTTAATAAAATCACAGATAAATTTATTTGTGTTAAAATAAAAATGTTTAATAAACTACAGCCATCCATAAAATTATTTTCTGAAAAAGAATTTATACCAAGAACCAAAAAAAATGTATGTGACAGAACAGAGATTTGAGAAAAACATAAAGTTTCCTAAATCTTTCTTTCACAAGCCTTAAGGGAAATTTATTAAACCAAAAATCTATAATTTTCTCCTTACACAGGAAGAACATAAAAATACACAGAAAGACGAAATTCCCAAAAAATTTACCAGCATGACTTTTCGTTTCACCACAAATTTGCAAATTCATGCAAAAGGAAAACAAAATCCTTTCCCAAACCAGGAAACCCTTTCTCAAATTTAAACGACTTTAAAAACTCTCCAAATAGGGATCTTTCAGAAAAATCAACATACACAGAAGTATTTTTTTTAAACTTAATTTCAAAATTTCAAAACAAAAAGAAGAGTGACAAACACCCAACCTGTGATAGCAATCCTGGATGAATACTTTGCAAACAAACTGAATCAAACCTCCAAGCTCCAGTTCTGGTTTCCAATATGCATTTTTTCTTTCCCGTGAACTCACAAGCATAATATAGAAAAATATTCAACCTAAACTTTTAGGTTGAAAAATGTTTTCTAATAAATCATAATATTTAATAATAAAAGAAATTATTTTTCTAATTTCCAAAAAGTAAATGGGAAAGTTATTTGTAAAAATCATTTCTTTTATTTCTCTTTTCTTATGACATTTAATTAACTTTTCTAAAAGTAATTAAGACAATAGTTTTAACTTTTTTTTTTTTTTTAAAAGGCAAAGAAATTAAATTAATTCTTATTTCAATTAAATTTAAATCTTTCCTTTCAAAAAGCATAACTGAAAATATTTATCATTTAAAATTAACCATTTAATCGAACTTGCTACCAACTTGATTGAGCAATTCTAATTAACGATTAATCACATAAAAATGGAACCTATTTAATTTATTCCCTAAAATACTAATGCATAAACACACATTTAATCAAATTAAATACTCAATTTAACCACACACAAAACACGCAACCCAAGAAAGCCAAACAGACTGACGACCTGCATACACCACCAAAGGGGATACTGACGGATGACTGACGACACTCACTTGAGCACGCCTATGGTCAAATGAGGGTCTTATGAGCACATAATCCAATCTCTAAGGACCAAAGAGGTACACTCAAACCTGCGAATCCAGGTGGAGATGAACCTCGTACCAATGCGGTATTGTACCTACAATCTCCTGCAACCAAGAGTCATACATGCATACATATATATAATGAAAGTGTTAGCCCGAGATTAATAATACGAATCAAGAGAACTGGTAAGCTTACATAAGAATTGATGTGAAAACCACATTAACAAGTACATACAATACTCAAAACGTCTGACTATAACATTATAACATGGTAAACTAACCAAGGTCAAATCAAGATTAGCATTTGATTAGGGCAGGGGTAATACAACCAACATGAATAGAACATGATCTAGAAACATCTACAAGCATCATGAATTACCATAGCAACATCCGCACCAACTCAAATTACTAGAATCATTGTTATCATCATACCGAACTTCAAGACATTAATTAAATTGACTGTCAACCTATAAAAATCACTTGTGGAGCTCCAAACCATGAACCACTTGAATTGAGGACACACATCAATGTCCCAAACATAATTCCAAATCCGCAAATCAATATATTTTAATGTGGAGCAATGCAGATCAAAATACTGAACATTGACAATACTAACATCAAAAAAATTGGCCACAACACAAATACTCATAACTCACTCAATACTTCATGCATACCTCTGACACTTTCGCTAAATCAACTAGAGATATCACTCTACAAACCCTTTAATCCACAAAAATTTATCATCAATATACAGCATAAACCAACTAACTGAACTTCACTGCATCACTCCACTAGACAAAGAAAATATGTTGACATCAATGACAATACATTTCTCAAACACTCAAAGATATCTCATAAGAACATATTTCCAGTACACATCCAACAATATCAAACATTATGTTGGATGATGTCCCAGATGATTTCCTAAAGGCATATCCTTCCACTCATAAGTCTACTAAGATTAATCCATGTCTAAATTCTTCTCCCTTGAAGGATGAGAAGTCTATGAATGTTATTGTTGTCTTTGTCACCCTCAAAAGCCCTAAGAGACCAATTATTTATGTGACTATAATAAGTCTTTCTCCAAAGAATGTTGTCTATTTATGGTAAGACTTTTGAAAGTAACTCTCTTGATTTGTTCACGAGATTCACTCAATACAAAAATACATCTTACAATTTTGTTGCCCATACATATAATATGAGAAGAAATAAGAAAAATGTTGATCAACCTAAAAACATTTACCTTCTCAACCAAGTCATCCTTAAGCACCTAAATCCATAGCCATCCAGCTTAGTGACTATGATCTTATTGAGCAACTTTGTGTTACTCTTGCTAAGATCTCACTATGGGATTTGCTTCAAATTGCTCTGATTTATTAGGGTATGCTTTAAGAATCTCTTCAGAATATTTTTTACCCTCTTCTACTAGTTTTGTGGATGTGAATGCATTGATGGATCCTATTCGTGCAGATATTCTAAATATTACATTCTATCTACATAAACTCCCAATTTCGAAAGTAAAGAATCTAGAAGATCCATTGATGATAATTGTTAATGTTAATGGTGTTGGTATTAGGCAAACGTATTGATACTAAGTCAACACTCAACATTTGTAATCTAGACTTATTACTTAAAATCAAGGTGGATGCAAACTCTCTTGTTGCATCCTCTTTATCTATTCATGGCTTTGATAATATTAGTAAAACTAATTTGGGCACTGTTATTTTTCCTTTAAATATTGGACTAGTTACTCTTCTAACCTTAGTGCATGTGATGTTAGGACCTTTACTTTACAATCTCCTTTTGGGTAGACCTTAGCTACACTCTTTAGGATAATTTTCATCTACCCTTCATGGTTTAGTTAGGTTTTTTGCTAACAATCATATGATTATGGTCAAGGCTAACCCTGATGCTATGCAAATATGTCAAATGGAAGCATTTGGTCAATATTCAGTTACACCTTCCTTCTAGAACTATATTCCATCATTATCCTCTAACATGTTTAAATATTCTTCTATGGCCTCCTCTATAAAGGAATCTCAAGACAATTTTTCTCATAAAGAGGAATCACATAATAAACAAGATCATCCTAAAGAGGAACCTCCAAACTTGTAGATCCTCCTAAAGCATAGTCCTAAGTCGACCCCCATTCAGTCAACTTCTACTTCATCTCCTTCAAAATTAAATTCATGTTTAGGTGATGATTGGGGAAATTTAGACTTCATTGAATCCAAGTTGGTAAATACAAAGTAGATCCTATCCACCTGAACATTCCTAAAATATCATTCACCCCAGCTAAGAAATATGATTATGTGTCTATAAAATCAGGTGACACTTATCATGTTGATCATTTTTTCTACTATAATCCCCTGACCTCTAGAGATTTACATTATATCTATGGGTCGAGTTATACTCTAGTTTCTAAATATGTCTATGTTGTTTAAGGTTGTGGACTTAATGAGCAAGGTATTTGAGTTCCTTAGGAGCCTAAACTCCATCACCATAATATCAAGCTCGAATATTGCACCATGTCGCACAAGGAAAATCCATGGTTGAATGTCAAAATGATCTTTGTCGAGCCTATCCCTCTAAATATTTTTCATCCTAAGTATATTGATACCGGTGCAAATTCTAATGAAGTTCCCTTAGATGTTTTCTCTTTAGAAGAAGCTCTAGAGGAATTTGTGGGTGTCTATTCTAGTTTTCCCTCTTATCACCATAAATGTTGATTCCAATTTGAATAGTCAAGAATATTTTGGTGAATCTATTATGAGTGCTGATGAGGAGGATTCTCTATCTTATGATGATGAAAACACATTTGTACCTCATCTTGAATATCGTAGTACTCTTCTTAAGGCAGCTACTGCTAGCATTATAGTTGGTCCTAAATCTTTTGGGAAAGTAATTAAGATTCAAATATTCCTTTCCTTGGAAGAATCTAAATCACATTCTAATCTCTTGTATCATTATTCTGATATATTTTATGTCGGGTTCAAAATATTGTTCTATTTCCTGTTGCCAAGCTCATTAAGAAAAATATTTGTAACATGAATCTTAAGGTAGCTTTATTAGTCAAGATTGAGATAGATAATGTTTTCAAAGCTTGTTTATGCATGATATTGACTATTCACCTTAGATATTGAATATTGTTGTTGTTAGTAAACTTGATAGCCATATTCATGTTTGCATTTATTTTTGTGCTCTTAATAAGGCTTCTCTTAAGGATGTTTTTTTGCTTCCAAATATTGATATGGTTGTTGATTCGACTATAGGCCATGTGTTACTCTCCTGATCATTTATCATGTTCTTTTATTTCTTTAAAGTAAAGAATATATCATTTTACATTTATCTATATCATCATATCATAATAGATCATCATAGTATTTAATTAAGTATGTGAATAATATATGTACAATAAAATCATAATAGTATCTAATCTAACCATACATCATATAAGAATCCATAACATACATGAAACCAAATGCATATATCCACAAAGACACATCATGGCTGAATCAAAATCTCATATGTATATATATGTATCATCGTTATATGAGTCTCAATTTGCATATGTCACATCACTACAAAAACACGTGATGTCCATATACATGTATATGGTTGTATACATCAAAAAGAATGATATGCATTATCAAATATTCAATCATGTATGTATATACATATATGTGTATGTGTATGTATATGTGTATAAATGTGTGTGTGTGTATGTATGTATGTATGTATATGTACATATGTATGTATGTATGTATGTATATATGTGTATGTGTATGTGTATGTGTATGTGTATGTGTATGTGTATGTGTATGTGTATATATAAAGTGGAAAATTGAACCCTAGTGACTCCCCACCTAGGAGAGAGAAAGGAAGTCACTAAGATGATTTTCACTTGGGGGAAACTTTACATTCAAAAGAGGGGCTTGAATCCACTAGATCCAAATCCAAGGGAGGCAAGGATGTGAATTCCAAGTGGATTGCAAGGGTTGAAGTGTGATTTGCCCTCTTTTGTAAATAAGAAAGTTGACTTGTTGACTATCTGGAACAAAGAGAGAAAATGAGTGAAATGAGGAGCTACCGGTTCGGGATCGCATTATAACTTTGGATCTGAGCTAATTAGACTGATACAAATTTGCCCTACAAATTTGGTGAAAAGTCATCGAGACCACGGCGAAAGTGTACATGGTCCTCCGAAAATCCACGAAACGAAAAGGGGTTTTCCGCCTCTGTAAGTGGAGTCCAAATATGAAAATACAGCTACGCACATGCAACCTACACATAGAAAAGAAGGGGAGAAGGCTTGTGGATAGGGGTTTGCGTTAGTCAAACCCCGATTGAGGAATCAATCTTGAAAGAAAGTAATTGCAAATGCTGAAATGTAAATAATGGAATTGTATACCTTATAGATCTACAATTGGTCGATGATGATTGCTTTGCTTCTTGAATGTAATCAAAACTGTTGTATTAAATGGCATGTAGCATGACAAAACCCTAACACACATGCTTGCAAATGAATATTGTAATATTGCTCCAATGGATGAATGAAGAAGACTTGAATGCTTGATAATGATGATGGAGGTTGTCTAGCTTGAACTTCACCTACAGTGTATCTAATGTATTTCCCCCATATGAAAATGAGAGGACCAACTCCCTTTTATACATGCCTATAGGATTAATTTTCAGTCATCGAAGGCCAACAAAGAGGAGTGCAAACCCCAAAGGTTAAATTATGCATAGGAGACCAGGAAGACCCATCTTAGGTCCATCCTAAGGAGTGGGGACAGGGGCGCCACGCCCCTGTCCTGCCCTATTTTGGGGCCCGGACAAGGTCTAAGGCAGAATCAGAGCCTAGACAAGGAGGGTTTCAAGGGTGAAAATGCAGGAAAGGGGTCTTGGTTAGGAAGGAGGATGTCTTCACCAAGGTGAGGACCTCAAATATGGTTAAAATTGCTAGGGTCACAATTTATGACACTACAATATCAAAAAAATATCTCTATTAAAAGCATATCTACACCCAAAATATGTGTAAATGGGATCATGACCCGCTTGAGGCATGAGTCTTCAAACCTACGAGTGTTGGAGGATATAGGTCCAAATAGGGAGGTTGTCTAACTAATGTAGACTGAGAGCAAGTAAATAAGGTACTCTGAGTCTCTATTCCTCTCAACTCCCCTCTCATCTCTACAATCATTTCCCTTTGTGCGGATCTTTGGACCTTTGTGCTTGTAGCTCACTCCAAAGGTTGTCCTCTCTCTTCCTGGTTGTTGTCAAGTCCTCTAGAAACTAGTGCACTTAGGGATGGTCAAGGTCACCAATCAAGTCACTCTATGCAGAGTCCAAATATCTTTAAAGGTCATATACCTAGCTTCACAAGGCATCACATGTCTACTTGTAAATATCTGCCTACATCACAACGTGGTCTCACTCCTGAAGGACAATCTGAAGCTCCATGATCATCCGATCCCTTTGTCCCATCACAGTTCCTGGTTGTCCCCTCTCTGCACCATATCCACTCTAGTCTCCTCGTATGTAGTTTTGAATTGTGCTACAATATCAAACAACTAGATATGCCACCCAACTAACTATTAAGGTTAGTAAGCATCAAGAACTAGATACCAAGCTTGGACATCAAGAATGATCTCTACCAATAATTAGCATATGAACCCAAGCCACTCTAACATGTGCAATACACATATAGAGAAAGAGATTGACATCAACATCTATATCACAATGATAGTAAAAAGTATCTATATCAAAGAACAATATCTATATCATGCTCAAAATTACAGATATACCTAGATCACCCATCTACCAAGCTAGGTTGGATAGTGTGGCTCTGCTACTGGACACTGTTTCTATGTCATGTGGCACCACCAGGGGAACTCTCCTAGGAAGAACCTATGGGGGTGACCCCGCCAAAGGAATAATAATGTGGATGCCTAATTGTGAGATTATTGTGATGATTAGCATGGCTTCTAGAGACAACACTCTCCTCCTCTGATGAGATCCTCTCTCTACCTCAACCTCCCCCTCACCTTTGCTAGCATGTTGTGTATCCTGTTGGTCCCCCTCTCCATCTAATGCCTATACATTGGCATCACCTATGAGGTATGTGAATAGAAAGATGGGTATCAGACCAGTAGCTAACCACCAATCCACAAACCCATTTGTGACATCAACATCATTGATGTCCAATGGCATAGATATGTAATCATTGTTGGTGTCACTATTACTATACTCCACATCATCCATGGTGAGTCGTAGTTTATCCTGAGGCCTCGAGGCACTCCTAGCTAAGAGGGTATGTGGGAGGTGTCATGAGCTAGACCCGTACCTGTCTAAACTAGTACATACGACACCACCAATAGTAAGGAACCACTATATAGGCATGGTGATCGACAAGAAGGCAATCACACTACATGTGGGGGAGTTGCCTATGGTTTGTGCTCCATGTGGGCGTATCTCGATATGGCTACCAAACCACATCATTGATTCCCATGTGAACAATGATAAGTCTCCAATCCTCCATTCCTAATGCACTAAAGGATATGAATGTGCTTGGGACTCATCTCCATCTATATCTACTAGAACACCTGTTGGTTTGGTGCATGTAATGTGCTCCAAAATACAAAACTAAAGCAGGGTGTGGGTTGTGATATTGTGGAACTCATAATGAACATATCGCCCAAGATCATGGTAGAGATGCACGAGCATGCTCGTACCCCAGGAAAATACTACCCCTCTATCCTCCATCTGTAAGGCCCTACCTCGAGCCGTCATAGCATTGCAGTTAATTTTCATGTTGGACCTATTATTCATACTTTATTTTGATGCATTATGGATATAGATTCTATATGATCCAGTGATTGGATAACATTGATATGATGTATGTAATTTATTTCTGATTTTCAGTACTTTATTTATGATGTTAGAAAACATGGATGCATGCCTTACGAATGGTTGAATTTCATGATGATTATGATGATGCCATTAAGTAAATTATTTCATGTGGATTTTATTGGATAATTGATAATTGATTGTTATGATTTAAATTGTATGCAAAGTGTCTGAATTGTATTCTTTTCATATATTAATATTGCATTTGATTATTTGAGATTACTAATGTGCAAAGTGAGATGTGCACGAAAACTAATCCATGTGACCATGGAAACTATTCAGAGAATCAAGCCAAACCTATGTGCATTTGTGAAGCCAAGGGTTATCTATTTGGAGAGACAACACCTCGTGTGTTATGTGTTTTATTTGTAAATGTAAATGCTTGAATGTGTGTTCAATTTGTATTTGTTAAATTTGTTAATTCCAAAAATGGACATTGCCATGGGTATTAAAGTATTGTGTATTTTTATGGTGTCACTTGACACTTGTGTTGTGAAGTGAGTTGGCAATGACATGTCCCTTGGAGGGAATTTGTATAACCAATGCATTATTCAAAATATCTTAGTGTGGTCCCAATAGAGTCTTGGATAGAGAGCCATTAGAATGGTCAACTCAAGTTTGACCCGTAGGTAAACTTTAGGTGAGTTTCTAGAGGGTCAAACTAACTGCTAAGGTTAGGTTTAGGGTATTTTTGAAGGCCCATATGTTATACCTATGGGTAAAGGTCAATTTTAAACATGTGACCACTCACATGTGACTGTCAAGTCACCTCAAAAGTTGAGTTTTCCAAGATGGACGAAATTCAACTTTTGAGGATTTCTCCTTGGTTAGACAACCTTCCATTTGAGTAATAGTTGCTCTTCCCCACCTTCTCTTAACTTTTTTAGTTTCCATATTGAGAAAACATGTAAGAGGTTGGGAAGACCAACCTATGAGATCTCACATCTTTTCCAAGAGGTTGGAAAGTGTGAGAAGAGTCTACTTAGGGAAGGGTTTCAAACTTGGGATTTTGATCACTCACTCTCCAATCTTGGAGACTTAGAGTTATTGTTGAAAATTTGGTCGTAGATGTTGCATTTCTAAGTTTTGGGAAGAAACGACTAGTGGATTGGGTAGCTCTCCTTCAACCATTCATCATACCATTTACAGGATCAAATGTTGGTAGTGTTTCTTCCTTGCATATTCAATTCCATTGTTAATGTGAAGGAAAAATTGTGGTGTATTTAGCTTTTGTTGATTATGTGATATGTGAAGTTGAATGTTGAAGTTATTTCTTTGTATTTTATTTTTTTGTGAGTTGTATGATTATGTGTTTTGGGTGTTTCAAGGCCATACTCACCCTTGGGAGGGTAGAGTAGCCTTGGGGGTGAAGGGTTGCTTGACAGCCTATGAGTGTATATAATCTCTTCTTAGAAGAGAGAGATACACAAGGGTTATGGGACCCTTCCTGGATCATTTTTATGCTTATGCAAAGGGGGTCATAAGGGGAGATATGGGCTTGTATGCCATGGGGGACATAAGGGTTGTTTTGGGTCAAGTATGTGACTTGAGATGGTTATATTTTGGTATCCTTGTGAAGGCATTTGTTCCTCTATCTTGCAGATCTCCTCTAGGTACTTGGTCCACCTTCACCCCACAATGTTAGTCACTTGGTGACTTTGTAAATCCATGGGTTGGGAGTTCATGTGTTGATGAGTTCTTCTTGCTTTCGTGGTTGAATTTTTTTTAACCCGTTTAGCCTTGGTTCTCCTAGCTCGAAGGTGGCTTCTTGTAAGCATAGGTTGGGAGGTGAGCCTCCATGGCCACAACCTATCAGCTTTATTTGTAGGTTTTTATTTGGAATAAAGGATGGAGAAAAGCTAAGTTCATGTGCAAGTCTTCTATTTTGATTCACTGGGAAATTCTGAAAATATGTATTTTACAAGCCCCCATCCTTGTAGAAATGTAAAAGGCTTGAGATTTTAATCTTGTTACTATTGTAAAAGTGGATTCAAAAAAAAAGATTTGTACTTTATTAGAATGTGTTCAAAAGACTATGAGTAAAAGAATGTATTAAGCTAGAAAGTTTTATTATTTTTGTAGCATGAAAAGAAATATAGAATCATTGTGTTTTTTGTTGTAATCTTCTTCAAGAGAAAAGAATAAAGTTGGGAAGTTTATTTCTTAAATGAAATTAAGTTGTAAAGTTTCAGATCTAGATATTGTCAAATAAATATTCTTGAAAGCCTTAAACTTTATATGCATCTTATTTTAAATCTGTCTAAACTATTTAGTAGATTCATTGAAAACAAATATCCATTTGCAAAAGTAGGAGTAAAGAGAAATAAATATGTATTTACAGTAGCATTATTTATATATAAAAGAAAATAGAGTTCATGGGAAGAAATTAGATAGTTAAACCATGTTTGCTTATATTTTGTTTTAGCATTTAAACCTGATTATTACCTAGTTTAGAGTTTAGTTGTTTAGTCACTGCATTTGTATTCATTTAAACTCATGGAACTATTAAATTTTTTAATTTGGAAATGAAAGTTCATCATATCATTTCTATAAATCTCTACATTTAGTAAATCTAGAAAATACATTGCACAGGAAATGTTTAAATGTATGCCTTCTCATTTCATGTAAACAAACATGTTGTTATAACAATCTGTTAGTCCCAACTGGTACTAAGAGGGAAGGGGTGAATCAGTACATTAGTGGTTTTAACCAATTGAAAATTTTACTTTAAGTTTGAACTAATTAACCATTCACCAATGCAAACATTTACTGTAGAAGATTAAGCATACATGAAAAGATACACAAAGACACACAGATTTATCTTGTGGAAACCCAATAGGGAGAAAACCACGGTATGAGTAGGAACTCACAAAATTTGTATTCTTCTGGAGTACGCCTGGTTAAGAGCCATCCCTATTAGGAGATTACAAAGACACTGTTAGGTGCCACCCAGTTAAGGGATTTTCAACAAGGCCAATTAGTTCCTTTACCATGTTAAAGGTATCCTAGTTAAAGGACTTAGAACATCAATCAAGATGTCACCCAGTTAAGGGATTTTTACAATTGGACCTGTTAAAGTCCACCCAGTTAAAGGATTTAAGTTGCAGTTGTTAGAAAGCAACAGATGGATGATCTTCTAAAATTGGTACTCATTAGCCTGGTCAGATCACACTAAAGAATCACACTAGATTTGCATCAGTTGTGTCTGTTCTACACAACTTTGATCTCCTTAATGCATTATCAACTCTACCTTCTGTCGATTTGTTGATCCTTGAATATCACACTGGCGGTCCTCTATCACTTGAGTTACCACTCTGTGAAACTCCACTCTACTAGTCTTTTGTCATTCGGCTCTAAAGTCTCTTAAAATCCCCGTGTGTCCACTTTCACATTAGCTTCATTCACCTAGACAACAACCATCTCAAGAATGAGATATGTGTATTTATAGACCCTTTAGTCTATCGCTAACTTTCCCTCCAAAACATACCTTTCAAAATTTTATTGTCAAGCCTTAAATTACGCCTCTGAAATCATGCAGGAATCTCTGTCAATATAGTTGAACATGTCGATAAGTTCATCGGTTGACTAGAGAAGACTCTCAATTTAGCTGGTTGTAATTGAACGTTACCAGTCTGTTAGTTACCGACTCTTCCAATGTACCGATCAAAACCTGTCTAGCCGATTTCCTCTTGTATAACAGTCTATTCTTTGCTTAGCCAGTGAACCTCTTCTGTGTCGATCTACTCACTGCTACCCGATCCTCTTACTATTTGCGGGTCTACTCATTGCTTTCCGGTCTACTCACTTCTTGTCGGTCTACTCACTGTTGATGGACTATGAAGACTAAGGAGATGATGTTGCCAACAATGACAACCATACCATTTACCTGTCATACAAAACAGTATCAGAATGCAAACAAACTCCCCCTTTTGCATTGGTGGCAAATACTACAAACCCCTACAAAACTCCAAAATTCCAAAATTACCTTGTTCTTGACAAGATTCCAAAATTCCCCCTTTTGCCATCAATGGCAAAGACTATCCAAAAAAAAATTGTCAAAATAAAGCAAAAATCTCTTTAAAGTTTTCTTGAGCCACTTTCAAGGAAGATTCCCATGAACATTGAATTTATTTCATGATGGTGAAGTGGCCATGTAAGACTGCAATGAAGACCTCCATATCATCAATTGTCTTATAGTCAGGTGCATGTATTAGGTGGTCTGCTTCATTAATGTTCAGTTGCATGAAATCAATAATTGGTGCTAAATAGCACTGGACTTTAAGTTTGAACTAATTAACCATTCACCAATGTAAACATTTACTGCAGAAGATTAAGCATACATGAAAAGATACACAAAGACACGCAGATTTATCTCGTAGAAACCCAATAAGGAGAAAACCACGGTGTCAGCAGGAACTCACAAAATTTGTACACTTCTAGAGTACGCTCGGTTAAGAGCCATCCCTGTTAGGAGATTACAAAGACATTGTTAGGTGCCACCTGGTTAAGGGATTTTCAACAAGGCCAGTTAGTGCCTTTACCTTGTTAAAGGTAGCCTGGTTAAAGGACTTAGAACATCAATCAAGATGTCACCCAGTTAAGGGATTTTTACAATGGGACCTGTTAAAGTCCACCCAACTAAGAGATTTAAGTTGTAGTTGTTAGAAAGAAACATATGGATGATCTACTAAAACTGTGACTCATTAGCCTGGTTAGATCACACTGAAGAATCACACTAGATCTGCATTGGTTGTGTCTATTCTACACAACTTTGATCTCCTGAATGCACTATCAACTCTGCCTTCTGCCAATTTGTTGATCCTTGAATATCACATTATCGGTCCTCTGTCACTTGAGTTACCACTCTATGAAACTCCACTCTACCGGTCTTCTGTCATTCGGCTCTGCAGTCTCTTAAACTCCCCTTGTGTCCACTTTCACATTATCTTCATTCACCTAGACAATAACCATCTCAAGAATGAGATATGTGTATTTATAGACCCTTTAGTCTATCACCAACTTTCCCTCCAAAACATACCTTTCAAAATTTTATTGTCAGGCCTTAAATTACGCCTCTGAAATCATGCAAGAATCTTTGTCAATATAGTCGAACATGCAGATAAGTCTATCAGTTGACTAGAGAAGACTCCCGATTTAGTTGGTTGTAACTGAACGTTACCAGTTGCTAACTCTTCCGGTGTACCGATAAAAATCTGTCTAGCCAATTTCCTCTTGTATATTGGTTTGGTCTTTGCTTAACCGGTGAACCTCTTCTATGCCGATCTACTCACTGCTACCCGATCTTCTTAATGTTTGCCGGTCTACTCACTGCTTGTCGGTCTACTCACTGTCGATGGACTATGAAGACTAAGGCTATGATGTTGCCAACAATGACAACCATACCATTTACCGGGCATACAAAATAGTATCAGAATGCCAACACAATCTATCCTGATTTATAAAATAACCTGCTCACAATAAATGGATTGTTGCAGATATATATATATTTATATTTATATTTATATATCTGATGTCCTACCTTTAAACTAAGATGTTGTTAAAAATAATAGATATATATATATATATATATGTTTAATTTAAATAAAAAATACAGTGAGGCTAAAATTTAAACATGTATATATATATATATATGCATTTATTTACTATTTCGGGTTCATATAAAATATGTATATACATAGTCATACATATACATATACATATACATATACATATACATATACATATACATACATACATATACATATACATATACATACATACATACATATATATATATATATGTATGTATGTATGTATGTATATATATATATACATACATATACATATCTATGTATATATATACATATACATATCTATGTATATATAGATAGATAAATATATGTATATATATAAATACTTCAAGATTAAATAAATAAAAAATATACAAAAAAGTTATGTGTGAACAAAAAAAAAGAGAGGGTTTATTTTTGCCTTGCGGCACTGTGGGTCGTGACCCACAGGGGCGGCTTCGGCCGCACTGTGGGTTGCAACCCACAGTCCTCCCCTCCGCCACCTGGTAAAACACGTCGCCTCTGCCTCCCCATTTCCTTCGTCGTTCCGCCCTGCAATGCAAAAAATATATATAAATGTTACGGGATGCCCTAACTATGTTATTTAGTTAGGGCATCAATAAAAGGGAGGGGGGCTTAGGTAAATGTTTGAAATTTTAGGGTTGGTAAAGAGAGGATCACTAACTTTTGGAATAGTATAAGAATACTATTTTAAATAAGGGTTTCAAATTCAAATTTTGGTTTGGGGAGGGGGGGGGGAAGTTCCCCATTGAAAATAAATTAATTTTTAAGTAGCTTAGGAGAACTCATTCAGGATTGATAAAAGAATATTGGGGTTTAATATCTTGGTTAGCTTATTTTATATATATATATATATATATATATATATATATATATATATATATATATATGTTAATGGGTATTTTTATTTTAATGGTCAATTAAACCCCTAAGGGGGTAATTTAATTGTAATTGATTAATTTTCATTTATAAGGGTTGACTTAAACTTTAGGAAGATTTAATCTTCTTAGTCAACTTAATATAGTTATTTAAGGACGTTAGAGGCATTTTCTATTAATTGCCTATTTCATTATTATTAATACAAATAATTGTATTAATGTTAATTTAATGAATTTTGGAGTTATTTAAAAGGATTATTATTAACTCTTAATATAATTGGAAGATTTATTTGGGAAAATTAATTAATTAATTAAATTGTGATGACTTCATAAGGTTAAATATTTCAGTTTTAGATAATGGTAATCATTGTAATGGTTAAGTAAAATAAAATATAATTTGTTATTAAATTGTTTAGGAGATTGAGATGAGACTTAAGTCTCCTAATTAAACTAAATAAATTCTCGCTCTTCTTAGGAACCCATTCTTAAAACGCATGAGTTAACCTTTAGTGTAGACAAATTAAGTTATCACATCTTTTGTGTGTAAATCATCTAGTATTTTAGTGTTGTTTAAAAAAAATTGTTGTTGCATTTTTGCCCAAAATTTTGGGCATGACACCATCCTCCTAGTATATCAAACATGGCCTACATGTAAGTGGGAGCCTCGATCGTCTATTGCTACTCTAAGGGCGATTATGGAAATCATGATCCATCTCGTCATGGGTATAGAAAACTCTCCCCTATTCCAACCACCATAGTTCTATGTGGCTTGCGGTGAGTGTGTGTATGATCCTAAAAGTACAATATAGCTAGTTGTCTAAGACATCCTACAGCGATACGACCTCATTGATCAATATTGTCTCTCTCCCCATATGGGGAGGCATAAGATGCAATACACATCAACTAAGGTAATATTCATCTCCCTTGTAGGGAGATGGAATGACATCATATCTACATCCCACCGCTCTATGAGTGTCATCAGCATCGAGCAGTGAAAGGACATCTTTGGGAGCCTATAGACCCACTAGAGGCCCACCTAACATAAGCATTCTCGCTCAACTTATGCCAAATTCCCTACACGATCGTGTAGGATCAACAAAAGGTGGTCACCAGTATGCTCTCATGCCTATGGTAAAATCTACAAAAACATAACCTCATTATCCAAAATACTTGTATCTAATCTATCCTCTATCATTCTTTTTACTTTTATCTTGGTGCTTTGTCCCTAAGGATGAATGTGTGTACTTAGGACACTAGTACAAATCATTCCTTCTAGTCGCCAATGAATGTTCTAGGTCCTAGGATTCCAGTAAGTCCCGAGAATTCCAATGCCCATGGCAGACGCCAACACAATTTCTTCACCAAGACGAATGTGTGGATGGAGGACGGACATGCACATTAAGCACAATTGCACTGCCCTATCTTTTCTACTAAAATTATATGTGTGAAATGACATAAAATGAAATGGCATATGTCATCCAACTCCTTGATCCTAGTAGGTTACAACTCTCATCTACAAGGTATTTTCATTGTTCGTTGTGGCTCTATAGAAACACAAGGGCCAACATTCTGAGTATATAGCCAAAATTTGTCCAAAGTTCTTGAAATATTTTGTGGTGGTTTTGGATCATCATTATTCATGCCTCCCCCCCCCTGATAGACTTATAAAGCACTGAGAGGGGGGGTGAATCAGTGACACCAAAAAAAATACTACTTTAAACACTGGTCGGTAGATATACTTAACAAGTTTCTTAAACACTATGCATGTAATCCAAAAATATATTAGTGCATCCACTATAAATAAAACGTCTATCATAACACAAGTGTCTATACGTGGAAAACCCAAATGGGAAAAACCACGGTGAGATGGGACTTACAAGTTAACTATCTGCAGTAATAGGTAACTAACTGGTTAAGGTCTACAACATGCTCTGTTAGGAGTGAATCATATTAAAGATCCCAAAGCTCTGTTAGGATCTATACCCTGTTAAAGGTAGTACCTTGTTAGGAGTAATCTCGGTAGAGGATTTCTGAATCCAAACTAATGGATCACCTTGTTAAAGGATTTGTACAATGAAGCTTGTTAGAGCTTACCTGGTTAGGGGATTTGACTATTGTAGTGATTAGAAAACAACAGGTGGTGTGATCTAGAAGTAGCACAACTTGCTTGAATAGATCCTCTTCTGTGCACTCAAAACTGCATTACCAACATATTTTGCATCTTAACACTTCTATCTTCGCATCAAATCATCTCATAACATATCTCCTTTCCTCATACAGAAAGTTCATCATAATGTCATTATATAGATATTTAGATTTCATGTCGGCCTTAGGAATTATATCATAATTTCCTAGGTGCAGTGTATCTGGACAATCAAACATAACTCATCATAAAATACTGCCAAAATTTTTTGATTAGGATAACTCATCACAACCGGTGATAACTCATCACACAATCAATGAATGTCGGTTGGAACACCGATACCAGTTGGAGTTAACCTTTATCAACATATAAACCAATTGTCCTCCATTGCTTCTTTGATAATCTTCACTAGATCTTCAAGTTGGTGTCGGGACATTCCTATATATACCGGTTGATGACATGTACTGGTTTGACACCATCACAAGCAAAACTTCTAATACTAGTAGCAATATAATACAAATAACTTTCAAGTAACATTGATAGACAAACATATATGTGTGTTCATGTTCCATCAATGACAATATATGAAGTCATTCATTACAATCATCATCAAGCCAACAATCTCCCCCTTTGGCATTGATGGAAAACACTTAGAAAAAAATTCAAACTATACAACTAAGTGTGCTTATAAAAATTGTACACGTGTATTCTCCTACTCCCCCTTAACAATACATAAAATTTTCACAACACATACATATTTCTACTCCCCCTTTGACAACAATGCCAAATTGAAAAAGTAAAATATATACATATATAGCAAAAATTTGCAGCAAAAGGTTATATATACAAAACCTGAAAGTCTGAATTAAGGATTATTCATTGCAATTCTCAGAAAAATGTCACTAAAAGTATGCTTTAATTGAAAAAAATAATTTTCCCATGTCTCTAGAGCAAGGTTTCAGTGAGCTCGATTGTAGTCATGACCTATGTACAAAATTCTTCCATTGAATCAAGTGTACACGTCTCTAGATTAGCCAAAATTATTTCTGCATTCTTGTGTGCTCTTTGTAACATGTCCACTTTTGGTCTAAGTAAATTCTTCAACTCCTTCAGAGATCAGAGTCTTTTTTCTTGTTCATAATCATAGACATCTAACTTGTTTTGCAAATCATCCATAGATTTGCCAAAAGCTAAAATTGAATCCTATAAAGGTATGTAAGCATGACATATCCTTTCCAATTCTTTCTCGGTTTTTGTTTGCATTTGATTGATATCAATATAAAAGAATAAAAAATTAGATGTAAATGCAAGAATTTTCCGTCCTGATTCAATAGCTTTTCTTAACAGATCTTTATTCAGTGATAGGGAAATTCTCCCTATATCAATATCCTTCATGATTTGTTCTCCTCGCTTCTTCCTGTAGCTCTTCTCTACATAGGTCTGTGTTGCTTCTTCAAGGGACTTAAGTTGGTCAGAGGCATCAGCAACCAACTGGCCAAGCTTGCCAATGGGAATTGACAAGTTCCTTGTAGCAGTTTTTGGTAGAAGGATTGACAAAATATCAAGAGCATTTTGAATTGTTTCGGCTTCCAATCTTTGTTATTTAAGCCTCTTCTTCTGAGCTCGGGATTGCATCACATTTGCAAACTCCAGCAATTCTGATGCACTCATGTCATCAACATTTATTGGCCCTTCGATGCCAAATGAGTCATCATCATCATCATGTTGTTGTTTGACTAATGCCTTCTCTGGTTCAGCAGATGTCTCCCTATTAGTCTTCTCTTCCTCTTGTCCTTTCTCCTTCTCCTGTTCAACGGTCTGTTTATCAACTTTTTCAACAGGTTCCTTCTGGGTAGCCTATGAAACTGGTGGGAGTTAGGGTTTCACTTGTTGATCACTTACCGGTGGGTGTGGAATATCCACACTTGGTTGATTTGTCGGTATCTTCACTGTATTAACCTGTGAATCAATAATTTCAGGTGGCTACATATTTGGTACAATGATGTTTCTAGATAGATCTATTGTAACCTGAATATCATCAACAAATATTACCAGTTGGGAAGTAGTGTCATCCTTCTTCTTGATAGGATAGACAATATCAACTTGCACTATTTCTTCCTCATCCATTTCAGGTAATTCCATAATATCTTGCTCATTATCTTATTAGGACTCTATCAATTTACGCATATTTTGAATTTCCTTCGCTATATCTTGTGTATCAAATTCAACAGGTTGCTTCTTCCCACTAAGTAGTTTCAATCTCCTTGACTTAAAATAAAATAGAGCTTTGTGTTTTTCAAGCAACGCAATTAACTCATCTTTTGACAAATCGGGAAAATATTGCACAAACACATCATCAATAATTTATTTTTCTTTCTTCACAGCTTCTTCCCATTTATTCAAAAGAATGGTATATAAAGAATCAGAAATATCTTTCTCAAGATCATGAGATAATCGATCGTAATGACACAAATAACCAATTACCTGTTGAACAATTTATTCCTTCTGATCTTCATCAAATGAATCAAAATATTCTTTGACATTATCAAATCTATTCCTTCCCAATGTCTTTACTGTTCTCTCAAAATTAGACATAGGCTTGTAAGACAAAGCATTAATGGGAATAGTTTCAACTAGTTTGGACTTCTTTCCAATTGCCTTTACCTTCTTTGGTTCTTCCTCAATATCAGTATCATCAGATTCTACTTGAAGAATCAGTTTTCAAACTCTTTTCTTTGTTGCAGTCTGCTTCTTTAGGTATACCTTAGGTGTCGGTTCCTGTTTAGTTTGGACATTGTGTCACTTTAGTACTTTTTGTCACCAAAGGTGCTTGCTCAGCCTTTTTCTTCTTTCCTTTACCACTACTGGTTGGAGCACTACTAGTTTCAGCTTTTGCAGTTTTCTCCTCAACAATATCCAGTCCTTTCTTCTCTTTTTCCACTGGAGATGCCAACAAGTTATTGGCATAACCAATCAATAAGTCATAATTGACTTCATAGCTCATGTCTTCTATTTCATCTTCTCTTGGTTCAATAGCTTCCATCAGACAGAAATTAATGGTGACTGTGAAAATGATGTCCTTTGCAAAGTTTTTCACCACATCCTCAGGTAGCCTTACCCTCATACTCATTTTCTTATGAAATTCATTGAAATATTTGTTCATTGCAGTCAAGAAGGTGTTCTTAACAGCCTTAATGTTGTTCTTGATTTGAGCGGTTACCGGTATGTCTTTAGACCATTCTAGATCACCAATTCCCGGTAGGAAATTTTGAAATTAAAATAATAGACCAATCAATAACCAACCAAACTTGAACTTCTGACTTATGTAATTCTTGATTGACTGTAGATTCAACATCAATTAACTTCTTATGGCCTAAAAAAGGCCATAATTTGCATTTTCAACAATCATTTTATAGGCAATATGCACTGCTGCAAATGGTACATTGTTCATTCTACTGGAATAGAATATTTGGTAGCCTATAACCATAGTAGCCAATTTAACCACTGGATCCTTAATGTTATTAACAGAAAAAGCATGCCCATCAGAGGTTGACGAGGTTAAAGTGGTTACTATCTCCTTGGAAATTCACCTCAGCTTAGGCACTTCACCAGTTGAGCAAAAACCAGTCATAGCTTGAATAGCCTCCTTAGTTATAGTGGGTGTCCTTTCCAAATAGATATTCTCGCCATGAACACGACTCAAAATGATTCAGATATGTTCCTCTTCAAAATCCTCAAGAAAATAAGTTGCATTATGAAAACCTTTCTCATAAACCCTAATATACTCAGGTTTAATCTTTTTGCCCTTATCGCAAAGGGTTTTCAACTGAGAATAAATTGACAATGATCCTAAATCTTCAATTTTACAATCAATATAGCTAGAAAAATCTCCTTTTACAATGACTCTGTCAGGAACTTGAGATAAAGCATTATAAGACACAATTTGTTATGATTCTACAACCTCCATAGGTTCTGATGTGATCATTAACCTCTCTACTTGCTTAGATGATGAAGCCATTTCAGATAAACTAGATTTGAAATGGGATTTACAAAGAAATACCTCAATTCACACGTGTTGCCTTAGTTACCGGTTGATTTCACAAATGCACACCAGTTCATCCTTCACTAACCTTTGAATCAGCTTCAATCACGCAAATCACAGCACGAATTCGACTAAAATCAGCTAGCAATTCTCTCTTCGCTCTGTAAGTGCTCAAGAATTTTCTCTCGAATGCATTTAGGGTAAAAATAACAAAGGAAAACTTTCTTTTATCCTCTTTACTTACTACATTAAATGCTCAACCACTAGGGTTACAAACCCTAATACACCGCTTGATGATGCATACAATATTAACAGGGGTAAAATTGGTTGATGAACTTTTGAAAATCCTATTGACAAAAGATATCAAGATTTCACACATAACAACTCAAAATTCAAACTCTCTTACCACTCTTCTTTCAAGGGGTTCGGAAGTAGATTTACTGCTATGCTCCCCTTAGATCATCTATTGATAGGCTCAGTTCATCAGTGCAGGATTCTCCACACTGGGTGAAGTATTAGATTCTTTTGCAGGAATATCATAGCTCTTCTTTTTCCAGATTTGGTTCATCTCTTCTCTAGTTTCCTCAATATTTACCTTATGCTTTCCTTTCTGATCATTAGAATGATTAACAGGTTTGTTCTTTCTAGATCTACAGAACTTCACCATGTGTCTCGGTTTATGACAATGATAGCAGGCCATTCCAGATGATCTCCAAGGTCCTGCATTGCCTCTTCCAATTCTCCTTCTGCAATTCATAGTCACATGACCATAATTATTACAAATGGTGCAAATGACATTAGTTACCTTCTCCATCTCAAATGGACTAAATCAGTTAACATAGGGTCTCTGCTAATTCATGTTACCCCGGTTATCATAGGTTCTTATCCAGTTACCATTAGGTCTTGGATTTGTGTGAGGTACTGGATTATTTTCTCCATATCTGCACTCAACTAATCTATGCCCATACATCTTGCATGTGAAACAATGACCTTCAAATCTTTTAGATACATACCTAGTATTTGTATTGTAACTTGTATTTCCACTGGGTTTTCTTCTACACACATTTGCAGTATGTCTAGGCTTATGACAGACAAAGCAAACAGGTTTAAAAACTTTCTTACCAATAGGCTTGGTAGCCTTAGGAGCAGTTTTGTCCTTGTGAATGTTGTTCTTTGTACCGGAAGATTCTCCTTTCTCATATGTGTTAAACCTAGTCCAGAAGTATCACCTTTCATCCTTTGTGATTGGATCTGCTCATCCAGCATGGTGGAACTTTTGTTGAACTTTTCCATCTTTCCATTGGCTTCAGTGAGTTCTCTGGTAAGATCTTCATTGTGTTTTGAAAGAGTCTCTTTCAGAGATGATGCCATTTCAAGATCTAGCTACAAGGCCTCTTTTTCTTCTTTCTCTGCATGCCAATGCTCATGCAAAGTAGCATTCTCTCATTTTATCTTTGCAATCTCATGATCTCTTTCTTTGACAAGATCTTCAGCATCCAGCTCTTGACTCATGCGGATAGTTAGGGCTTCTAACTCTCTTCTCAGATTTAGCTTCTCTCCATTCAGTTTTTCAACTTCTTCGGCTAATGCATCAATATTAGCTTCATTTGAAGAACTATTATCAGATATTTTCAATAGTTGTTCAGTTAGCTCTCTCCTTTTGACTTGTGATTCTTTGAATCTGATCCTTAGGGTTTCAAGTTCATCCTTGGTAGCTTCAAGCACTCTATCCGTCTCAAGGTAGCTCATATCCCCCATGGTGGCTTTAGGGTTTCCTTCCAAGCGATTAAGCCTTAAAGAAGTTAGGATCTGATACCAATTGATAGACTTATAAAGCACTGAGAGGGGGGGTGAATCAGTGACACCAAAAACAATACTACTTTAAACAGTGGCCGGTAGATATACTTAACAAGTTTCTTAAACACTATGCATGTAATCCAAAAAGATATTAGTGCATCCACTATAAGTAAAACATCCACCATAACACAAGTGTTTATACATGGAAAACCCAAATGGGAAAAACCACGATGAGATGGGACTCACAAGTTAACTATCTGCAATAATAGGTAACTAACCAGTTAAGGTCTACAAACATTGTCTGCTAGGAGCGAATCTTGTTAAAGATCCCAAAGCTCTATTAGGAGCTATACCCTGTTAAAGGTAGTACCCTGTTAGGAGTAACCTCGGTAGAGGATTTCTGAATCCAAACTAATGGATCACCTTGTTAAAGAATTTGTACAATGAATCTTGTTAGAGCTTACCCAGTAAGGGATTTGACTGTTGTAGTGATTAGAAAACAACAGGTGGTGTGATCTAGAAGTAGCACAACTTGCTTGAATAGATCCTCTTCTGCACACTCAAAACTGCATTACCAACGTATTCTGCATCTTAACACTTCTATCTTTGCATCAAATCATCTCATAACATATCTCCTTTCCTCATACAAAAATTTCATCATAATGTCATTATATAGACATTTAGATTGCATGTCGGCCTTAGGAATTATATCACAATTTCCTAGGTCCAGTGTATCTAGACAATCAAACATAACTCATCACAAAATACCACCAAAATTTGTCGGTTAGGATAACTCATCATGACGGGTGATAACTCATCACACAATCAATGAATACCGGTTGGAGTTAACCTCTGTCAACATATAAACCGATTGTCCTCCATTGTGTCTTTGATAATCTTTGTTGGGTCTTCAAGTTGGTGTCGAGACATTCCTGTATATACCGGTTGACGACATGTCCCAGTTTGACACCATCATAAGCAAAACTTCTAATACTGGTAGCAATATAATACAAATAACTTTGAAGTAACACTGATAGACAAACATATGTGTGTGTTCATGTTTCATCAATGACAACTTATGAAGTCATTCATTACAATCATCATCAAGCCAACAGCCCCCCCCCCCCCGTACGGGAGTAAAACATGAGAGGGATATACTCACACTTTATCAACTTTTTTTCCAGCTTTTACTAATGCCTATTAAGAATTCTTCTCGTCAAAGTAGTTTCCTCCAATTTTGGTGCTAACAAAATTTTGATTTTGCAATACCTAAATATTCATGTCAAACACTATATTTTTTCACTAAGCACTGGGGACATCACTCATGATTACCTGGTCGACCTCTATGACCTCTACAGTATCCTTTTCAAGATAATTAATGTATTTAATGCACTTCATAAATTTAATGAACACATCTTTCTAAGATACTTTAGTGCATGTGATCCCTTGAGCCAATCGATTCGCTAAAGTGGGGGCAAAATGTAGTGTCACAAATTGCACCCAATAGATTTATGACACTTTTGCATTGAGCCAAGTGGATTTATGAAAAAAATTATGATCAACCTTTCATCATTCTAACATCATGGATTTCAAAGAAGAAGCATTAGCAGTACCTAGTCCAAATTGGGGATTGATTTGGTCAGACAGAAGCGCAGCGTGGAAAGTCCCAAAAAGATTCCAAATTCAAACGAGTATATTTTGCATTAAGCTTCTTCTAACATTTGTCACTTTTCTTAGCTATGTTCAAAATGGCTATTCCCGCTCGTTTTGAGCAACAAAACTCATCTTTCATTATTCATTCGACACTCTTGGATCTCTTACTCTGATACTCATAATGAAACTTTGTAATATCTATATACAAGATCAAAATAGCCAAGTCTTCTCTTGTTTGCAATCATGTTGTCATCTAAAGAGGGGTGATTGTTGTATAACACTTTTCTTTCTCTAGATTATCTCTCATATCTATTGCACTGCAATACAATGTTATTTTATTAATCTCTAAATGCATTTATTATCCATTTACATTTAATCATTTATCTCTTGTAATAGGGGTTTTTCTCCATTAAGAAGGGTTTGTTTCTATTACGTAATCCATTTTATCATATATTCAATCTATTTATCTGGTTGTCCGTGGAGGTTGAAACACTAAAATATGGGTTTGACTAAGGCAAACCCCTATACAGCCCCAACATTTTTTCCCATCTTAATGTGTGTAGGTGGCGAACAAGTCTGTGGAGCATGAGACCTTTTTTGGTGCATTTTTTGTATTTTCTATTCTCTAGTCGTATAGACAATAACACGGCATGCAAATGTCCTCGCAGCGCACTGATGTCTAAGGCTGAGGCTTCACCAATTTAGTAGTAAAAGGTACATATTTTAAGCTTTCTACTTCTATAATCTAAATATTTTTAGTGTTCTATATATTTCTTTTATTCATTATTTTTAATTTATAAGCATAATTTAGTTAGTTTATATTATCTTTCTTGTTAGTCTTCCTAACTCACCAAAGCACTAGTTAAGTAAGGTAGCGAAGAACTATTTGCTCCTTGAGATCTCGCCATATCAAGGGTAGTGAATCCCCTCCTCTACAACCCAAATTGAAAGTTTTCTCTATGATCAATTTATTTCCAATCGAAAGAGTCCAACCAACCAGGATTGCCAAAAAAAGGATTATTTCTAACACAAGGTTCTATGCCTTTGAATGTTGGGGTCAAAGGCTTAACAAAAAATGCCAAGGCACTTGAGGGCCTAATTGATATTATCTTCTTCCTCACAAAATTAACAAGTTGATGCCTATAATTGGGAAAAACAATCCCTTTTTGACACATGATTGAGAGAAAAATTTGAAGAAGAAGGTAGCCAAACCTTTGGCAGACAAAAATAGGGAGCTGAGGTGAGAGGCGCCCTTGTCTAATAGATCAAAAATGTCCAAAAGAAAGAGAGTGCTAACCAAACATGGTAAAGCGGAAAGAAATATGTATAAAAAGCATTTGAACCAATTGAAAAAATCATGGGCCAAAACCAAGTGCCTAAACCATGGCTAAATGAAATGATATTTAATGTGATCAAAAGCCTTAGAAAAGTTGGTTTTAATGAAAATCGATAGTTTTTGAAAATGTCATATCCATTCAATTCCTTCCTAAACAACTATGAAGCTATCCAAGATGAATATGAATGTGATAAATATTGTCTATTTAGGTCTAATAAATAAGCGACAACATCAAATGTAGCTTGAGAGCCAACACTTTGACAACGATCTTATAAGAACATTCACCAAAAAGATAAGGCACCAATTGTTGATATCCACAAGTCACTAGTTTTAGGTATGAATTTAAGGTTGCTTTTGTTGATTAAACTACCTAGGGGACCCAATTTGCATGGGTTCTAGGTACACCCTTTGGAGGTCACTCCCAACATTGTCCCAAAAAGGCTTTGGAAAATTCGCAACGGAATTTGCCGAGGCCAAGGCCTTTGTAATTAGCCATACAGAAAACTACCTCCTTAAGATCGCCTTGGGTAAGGAGTCGGTTACAAAAATGTGTTGAGCATTTGGCAACCGGCAATGCACGGCCTCAAAGAATTCGTTGTAAGGCAAGGCTTATTGCAGACGCGTAATTATGGGTAGCAAACTTTCTCATAATGTTGGACAAAGGCTTGGAGAACATCAAATAGCTCTTGGAAGAGTTAATTGCCTTCATGAATTCTCTTGATCGTATGAAGTGTGGCGAGCCCGCAAAGTCTAAAAATATCTTTGAGACTTTGTCTCCAATTTTGAGCCAGTGTGACCTAGCTTTGATCCAAGCATCGTGGGCAGTATAGGCATCGACAATTCGTTTTTCGCTATCGCAATTGAATCAACCTCAGTTGGATGATGGCATCAAACTGTTGAGCCTACAGAATGGTGGTAGCCATGCGAAACTCTCGAGTAGTGGCCTCTTATGAGTAGCGGTGAAAGTAGGCTTGATGGTGCCTGTAGATACGAAGAAAATGTGTTGTACGAGTTATGGTGCCATTCCACCAATTGATCCATCTAATGCCACGAAGGGTACACGGCTCAAGATGGCAAAGGTGAAGAAAGATTGCATCAAAATCGTGGGACAATCAAGCCTGGACTGCAAGTTTGTCAACGTAATTGGGATTGAAAAGACTCAATTTATTATGAATATAGAGTTAAGCCTCTTTCACCAACTATCCAACGCATGGGCAAAGTTTTGTATTTATTGAGCATGGCACCTCATATTAAAATGCTCGCACAAAACCCAAGTGGCAATTGATATTGAATTAACTATCCATCATTAAATGGCAATCTTTCAACAATACCATTGGAAGCATAAACATTAATCATCTTAAAGGAATGATTGTTCATATGGCAAAGAGACCAAACCATTCAATGGCAAAGAGACCAAACCACTCAATGAGTGGGGTCACATCCATGATCAACCAAAAGTTAATGTCATGTAGGTGAGACGAAGGTGACAACTCCACCACAACCAACTCCATGGTTAGAAAACAAAGAAATTGGAAGGCCAAATGACATGGCATGCAATAGGAAGCAAAAAACCAAACACTTGAAGACAAAAGATGTCTAATTCTAGATCAAGCATAAACATTACAAACGGAGCATTTTTGAGGGAGGTTTGTGAGCCCTCATACATTCCAAGAAATACAATGCATTTAACTATCACTAGCATATCTATATTTAATTAAAATATAGATAAATTATGCCGAGAGATATCTTATAATAGAAGGGAAACTGATGATTGCAACAATATTAGTACTATGCAAGAGTTTCAAAAATATGGATAATAATAGAGTCGATTGTTCCCTTTTAAATATCATGGCACTCTTCCACTATCATTTGAATGTAATGGTTTCATATAGTTGGAGACAAGTGGCGAGGGTTCTATTTTATTTGGAGTAATAAAATAACACCTCCACAAAAACCAAAAGATGACATATTTTATGCATTTACCTGTCATTTGCATGTCAAATTGTTTCAAAATTGAATTTTTGTTCACGGACATTTTGATGTCATTGTAGATGCCTCTCGGCATAAAGAACCATAAGCTATGAAATCTCCTTTGGCCCACCACTGGTGACAAAGTATGACAAACTAGACCAACCTGGGGTTGCAAAGCAGCCATACCAAGTTGGGAAGTAAAGATTGTCATCATGGCTAACACAAATGTGCCAATTGGCTTTGAGACTTGTGAAGCTAAAACTCCTTGCCCAAAAGATTCAGAGCAAGTTTAGAAATACTAGCATTCTTGGCTTTGAGGCTAACCACAATAAACTAGCTTGCCTCCTCTTTTGGAGGTGCCAAACCTATAAAGGATTGAGAAGCAGGTTTGGGGGATTGCGAGACGAGCAAAAAATCTCTAATCTTATGATTTGATGCTTGGCATTGATAACAAGTATTTTCAAGGTTGGTATATTCAATTCCATGGGAGTAATGAGTCTCATCAATTTGAATATCCGCATTTTTCCTTGAGGTCCTTTGAAAGGTCAACCTCAACATAGACTCAACAATTAGGGCGAGTCAAATAAAGCTTCTAAAGTTCTACACAAATGGCAACTCGCTAAGGAGGCAATTTGGGTAAGTTCCAAAAAGGAAGAGGTAGACTTAGAATTCAACCCAAACTGTGACACAGACTTTTCGTTTGCAACTAAAAGTCATAGAACCAACATTTAAACACAAGCAAAGAAGAATGAACAAGCCATTGGCGGTGAGTGATAATAGCATTTGCATGAGTAGCTTAAACAAAACACACAAAAAAAAAAATTTAAAAAATAAAACCTTTTAAAAAAATTTATAATGGAAAATGGAATCCCATGAGGGTAACCCAATCACAGAGCACACTTTCAAGGGGTGGCCCTTCCCACAAAATATCAAGAAGTGGGTCAAGAGACTTACCTTGTGAAACACCTTCAAGTCATTTCTTGTGACATTTGGACGAGGGAGCCATGAGGTATTGTATAGCAAATACAATAAGACCACAATAAATGCAAACAAGTGCAACAAATATCCCACAAAAGCCAAGAAAACCTAATAGAGCCAATTTGTGTTCCAACAATATCAAAGGCCTTTTCAATTTAACTATTTTTATTCAACAACAAATTGATTATGATTAAACAAGCTAGTTACACACATCAACCTAAAGGATGTGTAGTCAAAGTCAAGGAAAATCAAATATGTGCATTAGCCTAATCCTTATTGTTTGAAACAAACACATTGTACATGATACATCTTGATGAACATTTACCTAATCATTATTGTTTGAAACAAACACATTGTGCATGGTACATCTTGATGAACATTTATATACATATAAATTATCATATTCTTTTAAATCACAATTTCTACATATAAAAAAATTAGAAAATTTAGAGAAAAATTGTGTCCTTATTGTATATGTTGATCTTTCCATCATTTGAAAATAAGGAGCTAATTTTTCTAAGTAAAAAAGATTTAAATAAGTCATTTGAGGTGAAATTCGTAATTGTTGTCCTATCACCTTTTGGATTGAAGGAATGCCAAACACAATTGTGTGCTAATCTCTTAAACAAAGTATGTAGTGGAATTGTTTGAAGTCGAAATAACTTAATGCAATTCAATGGCAACACCCTTAGAAACAAGCCTCAAGCAATCCAGAATTAATAAATTAGAAAAATGTAAATTAGACTCTACGAAATTGGCATGAATCCTCGTTAATCTTACAAACACAAAACCGCATCTGGTTTTTTTGTGAAGCATTTCTCAAAATTCTTAAGAAACCCTTAAACTTCACAATGGAAAACTGCTAAGGTTGTGTTCAAATATTTGCATCGTCTTTTGAATTGTCATCAACTATGTGCAAAATGAAAAATTTATTTTCGACAATATAGACAAATGTATATTAGCGAGATCCGTTGATGATCACGTATCAAATCTCAATATATATTCCACGAGCTCAAGAGTTGTCTGGTGTTCGAAAGTATTGCTGACTCTCGTTATTTCATCTACATGCGTAGAGTAAAATGAAACACATGCAAAGTAACGTCTTTGTAAAATATTAAACATGCTATTGAATCAAACAATTATTTATTTAGCAACAAAAATTTGGACATGCTAAAGAACCATGTTAAAGTTGTGCATGAACAATCACAACACAATGATGTCCATTGCCACTTTTATTATAAAAATGTTTTTCAAGTGCCACTTAATCTTTACATTAAATCTATGGTTTCCTCTGGGCAAATGTGCTAAGTTCATTTAAAATTCTTTTTCACTGTGCCATTTTACATTAGCTTCTTGTTTTCATCTATATTCTTGTGTTTGCATGTTTAGAACATATAGATGTATTATTTTATATTATTTTGACCCAAATTTTTTATTGTTGTATTATTTTATTAAAGGACTATCATATTTCTTATTGTAAGTATATTTTCTATTATGAGCCTTTTTGCCATATGATTGGACATATTGTCACTTGAGACCTTGCAATATAGTTGTATCAAATTTGGTCTCATAGCCTAAGGTTTAGTTTGTCGAGAGATGAAAACATCACATGACATTGGCTAAAGTTTACAGCTAAAACATCTCTATCCTCTATAAAATTTGAGGATTGGTAGAAAGTAGTGTAGATATCTTCCAATGTGTTGGTAATTTTGTAGAAGATGTTTTTATTATTGGAAGAGTGTTCAGGAAGGAGAGAATAAAAAACATGGGAACTATTGTAAATAGACAAAGAAGGAACTAAGCACCTAAACTAAAAAAAAAATCTCAAGAAATAAGCTCATGCACATGATGTTTAAACCTAGACATGACTTATGCTTTGTTCCCTAAACTTTTAATTTACACGTTGATATCTTATCTTAGTCCTAAATTAGGGAGGAAAAAAAAAGGCAACATGAAGGATCTAAGTCAATTCTTTGACTATGTAACATTACACATGAACATAATGGCATTAAATTGGAGTCTTAGGACACTAAACATAAGGATTATATTCAATATATAACTAGAATTATAAAATCCTAATAAAATAGTTAAAAAGTTTTTAATCTCTCAAAGGGATGATATGACTCTAATCATATTTCAAGTTTTGTACATGGATTGGGATGCTTATTAAATCCATTCATGAATCAATGTTAAAATACTTGGACTTCTTTAAAGGTAAAATACAACTTAATTATATGTATCCAAAATCAACTCAAGGCTCATATTATCTAGCTACTAAATTTAATATTGTTAGCATGTAAGTCAATAGTATCAAATTTTATACAAGAATATAAGATCATCCATTTATCAATTCTCCATCAAATGACCATGTGGAAATCTCTAGGACTTATTAGTCAGGTTCAATGGTTAGTACCCTATGTACTTATGAAAATTGAATAGGGTCAATCTAGAAGTTTACCATGAATTTAATGCATATAGTATGTAAGTCATAACCAACCTTTAATTCATTTATTTATATAAGTGATTATATTTCACTTAATTTTCCACCATAAGATCGAGGTTGTTCAAATTAGGGATAATCCAATCACATCTAGTCTATTATTCCACTTCGACGCCCTTGCAATAGAACATATAGTTACATGGGGTGATGAAAAGGTCTATAAATTTGGCCATATAGAATTCTCTAGATCAAATTATTGTCAAGTACTAAAATAGTTATATGTCGTATTTGTTTCATACATTATAGAGAGATATTTAGCACATATAGGGTCCAACAGACAAAATAGTCAAATTTCTTCTACAAGACCTTATATATTGATTAACTAGACCTATATTTACACCTATAAAGTACTACAACAACTTCAATGGGTCCAAAAATAAGTCAATAATTCAATTTCCTAAACAAATAAACACCCCCCAATTATAACTAGCATAACCATAATTCAATACACAATAGAATGACCATAATTTGGCATCTAGAAATCTACCAATATGATCAATATTCACCACAAAAGTGGCCATGTATGGTTGGTCTCCATTAATAAGTTGTTATACAACATAATGGGGCCTTGTGATTAATTATTTCCTTGGTTCTTCTTCCTACCATGCAAGAACTAGGGTGCTAATGACAAACATGTCCTTTTTATTAGATAATGTGCTTTACCACAACACACAAACACAAAAACTCATGGGAATTGATCTATATTAGACTAAAAAAAATAAGTAATGATTATAGCTATTGGATTTGACTATATAACTTGTTGATTATGGGATACTTCCCAAGGACATAGCTTAGTAGAGCCTTCACTAGATCCTTCATTTTCTTTTATACTTGAATCTTATAAATGATCAACACCCTTCGTACACATAAATGTCATTAAATTATTAGTCTTTGTTGACCAACCTATTTTAATACTTGTATAGTCTCTCAATCCTCTATTCCTTATATTTTATTCATCAAGTTTGTTGGTTCATCAACTTATTTGAATTTCATCTAGGATATCAAGTAATGATCTTAAATTATTTTATTTCTCAAGGTTTTTACCGATACATTTTTGTGGCTGATTTTTTATCTATCAATCATGTAATTACATAAATAAATTGGATCTCCATTTCATATTCTCTAGAATTCTATTATGTCTAGTCATATTTATATTGGGTGCACTATTTTCAAACTCTATTTTGTTGTTTACATTGTTTAGTTAGGTTTCTCATTCTATCCCTAATAATGACATGTGACCTCCTTGTTAATACCCACTTTCTTTTCATATCCTTTATTTAGCAACCCATGCACTATAACTAGTCACTTGTCTTTTTCAATGAAATTATACACTCTCCCTTCTACTTGATTGATTAAGGGTCCTTTCCACTAGCTACTTCTACTAAAAAAATCTTGTCGAATATCATAATTTTAGGTAATAATTCATAGGGCTATAATTTCTAGATAATCTAAATATTAACATACAATTTAATATAAATTCACTAGTTTAGGATCTTAAATTAATTTTTGGTTCTTTTCAATTTTAGTGCCATTATCATGAGTTTCTTAGCTTGCATATGGGTTAGTCGGTCAGTGCAAGAAGCTGAGTCCACTTTTTGGCCAAAACGTGGAAGTGTTTTCCCTGATTTTTAGGTTTTGTCTCATTTGAGCTTAAATTTTGAAACACTTGGAGATTGAATCTTGGAAAAAGTCAGTATTATTAAAGATAGCCCTCTGAGTCTACTTTCCAAATATGTAATTTATTTTAATATCCATGTAATAAAAAATAACTTTTTGAATGGAGTTCTAAAAAACTATTTTAAAAATGTTTGTTTCAGGACCATACCATGCATGTGTATGACCCACACTTTTTGACACAATTGAAATTATTTTCTCAAACCGTTTTGGGAAATGGTTTGTAACACACTTAAGATTGATGAACAAATTTTTCTGTATTTTTTTTTTTAAATATTTTTTTTAATTAATTTTTTAATGACCGTAATTATCTTTTTAAAAATTTGACGTGTACGGCCCACATAATTTGACGTAAACTTAACCTTATTTTATTTTATTTTTTTAAATAGAAAATAATTGTGTGTATTGATGACATGTAATTTGTTTTTCAAAATTCATTAAAATAAAATAAAATAAGTTATTAAATTAACAAAATTAGTTAATATTTCAAGTTTATGGACCCAATTTAGTATAAATTAAATGAAAAATAGTTAAAATAATCAATTTTAAATTACATATTTAGAATCTAGACAGTATAATCTGAAATGGGTTTTAATTTCATATAAAAATACTCTAATTAGAGGCACGTAAACTATTTCAGAAGTTCATATTTGTGCTTTCATTCATGGAGATTTGAATTTGCAGGTCCATGTCTCAGGTGTGGCCATCCCAGGCCTATCCCGGACCTAATCCCGAGGCAAGTGGTGGGTTGTGGAATCAACTTCCACAGAACAGGCCCCTGTTTTGAAAACAAGAGCCCGTTCCTTTTATAAACGTTGGTTTTCAGAACAGGCCCTCATTTTTAAAACGGGGGCCCGTTATATAAATAACTAACCCCCATTTTTAAAATAGGGGCCTATTATATAAATAACTGACCCCCATTTTTAAAACGGGGGCTCGTTCCTAAAATTACCGTTACTGTCCAAAAAAAGGACAGATTGCATCAATTTACCAGATTATCATTGGAATTCATACTGACAAACATTTTTTACAGCATTTGGCACTACTTTTTTATCTTTTTTACACAAATTTTAGAAGAACTCGATAAAAAGAAATATTATTTTTTGAAGAGGAGTTTGTAAAGATGGGTTCAAAGCAACATCAAAAGAAACAAAGGAAGACAGTGACAGCAGACGAAATTCAAGCACAAAAAGAGAAGGAGGCAAAACGCCAAAGAGATCGAAGATCACAACAATGACAATTGAAGAACACTGAAGCATCTAGTTCAGTGCCCGTTGTAAATGAGACCATTGAAGAGATCATGATGGATGCAAGCAATGTAGATCCAAACATGAGTATGATTGTTGATGCAAATGTTCATGTGGATGTGAATCCTGGTATGTTTTTAAATCCCCAAGACTATGATGCCAATCAAATTGCTGATTTAAATGAAGCTGGATATAAATTTAATACACCAATACGAAAAGAAATAAAAATTGAAAATATTACACCACCCTCTCTGAAAGAAAATGAATGTAATTTGTTTACTATTGATAGTAATGTGCTAGATAATCTTAATGGGTTAGTTTCTTGGAGACAAATCAGAACACATGCGAACATATTATATAAATAATTTTTCTATAATAAAAAGTTAGGATTCCAATGTCAATTAATGCTACAATTAATAAAAATGTTAAAAATGCATAAAGTCATGAAAAAATAGGTATTTATGCAAAACCAAAAAGAAAAGATGAATCATATATGCAAGTTGTATCTACTGTTGCCAGTGCAATTGATTCTATCAAAAAAACAAGTCGATCTAAAGATAAGAATGTGGCACGTAGAGTTATAATAACTGCTATAGTTGACAAAACAATTGTTAGTAAAAGAATGTTAAGTGATATAAGTGGCTATTTAAACTTACATCGTAGAACCTTGTCAAGAGCAGTCAAAAGAAGGGACACAATTGAAATTGATCCACTAAACCATTGTTGGAGTTTTAGTGGTAGACTTCAAAGGTCGGATATGAAATTAAATGATGAAACTAAACTATTAATCGCAAAATTTTGGCATGATAACACTAGAGTTTCATCAAATGCTAGAGATGTTTTAAAGTTAAGGGTGGGATCAAAAGTTCATGATCCTCATCCAAAACATCTTCTTGACATGACTCAAACTGAATTCTTTAAAAATATTAGTGATGAATCTGTGTTAATGAATTTACGAGTTAGTCAAAGATCATTTGAAAAATGCAAACCCTAGTATGTTAAAATCAATAAACAAAGAATATCTTGTTGTTGTAAAACTCATGTTCAGTTTCATTACTATTATGATGATTTTCGATATATACGTTGTATGTTGCATGGTAATGATCTTGTGCAAGATTGTGGTGTTTATGTTCCACCTAAAACTATAAAAGATTTTATTGCAAGTTTATTTTGTAAACCACAAGTAATGAGAAATTATTTCTTTCCAGTTCATGCATTTATGGCCTTTGCAACTTATGTGGGAACTATTCTTTGATAGGTGAATGTTTGCATAAATATGTTTCATCTGAGTTTGGACAAAAAATGGTTGATGTTAGGAGATTTCAAAATATAGAATACCCTCTAAAGGATGGAAAGATGGGGAAACATTTAGAATTGATTAGAGAACAGAATAGTGTGAATGTATTTATCAGTGAGTTTAAAAGTCATATTGTTCTAAAATATGTGAAACATTCCCAACATGCCTAATGGCTTGATGGACAATTTCGCATATGCAAGAACACATTTCCAGTTGGAACAATAGTATCAGTTGTGGATTTTGCAGAAAATTATACTCTAAAACCACAAGAGGAAACTCAATCACAATACTACAACTCAGTGCAAGTGGCCATATTTGTACACATTATATATAGACATGACCATGACAGTATAGAAGATAACAGAAAAATTTTGAGGGAGTATCATTTCTATGTTAGCGATAATCGATTACACTCATCAGAGTTTGTTCAGCATTGCTTCAAGGTATTTCATGATAATCTTAAGGAAAGAGAAATTGACATGAAACAACATATGATATGGTCAGATAACTACACTGGACAATTCAAAAATGCAAGAATGTTTTATTGGCTATGCAGAGTTCACAAGAAAACCAATGTCCAACATTTATGGAGTTTTTCTGAAGCGGGACATGGTAAGGGGGAACACGATGGAGTTGGTTCATGTGTAAAAAGAGTTCTTGCTAGAGAACAATTGAAATTCGAGGATGCAGTGAAATTCAGAGATGCTCGTGCAATTGTAGATTGGTGCAATTCAAAGTTGTCAAGAGGATCAACTGAGAACTCTGCAATTCGACGTTTCTTCTGGTTGGTATAGGAAGATAGTATTCCTATTCGGCATGATTGTAATACCATCATTGGATCAGCTAGATGGAATTCGTTTAAGAGTTCTAATTCAAACACATGGACTATATTCACAAGGGAGCTTGCTTGCTTTTGTCAGTTTTGTGTTTTCGGAGATTAGGAATTTTGTGAGAACAAAGAATGGGTTGAAGAATGGCAACAAAGATCATTGACACCCATAGATGCAAATGATTCGCATGAAAGAACTGATGAAGATGTGAATCAAATGTTTGCATCAAATGACTATAAACGCATCTCAGATCTTATACAACAAGGTAAAATTGTTTTTGAAATTTGTTTTGATTTATTAAATAGTACATATATGAAATCTTATAGTGTATATTTTTGTTTTTATATCTCATTAAATATTAAAATAAAATTATTTTGTGCACGGGACATGTCTATGTTGTTGTTGCACCAGAGGACAATGAAGAGGGCACAAAGTATTGGTTGGCTCGATGTGTAGAGCCAAAACATAAGCTAACCACTCCTCGAGTAGATGATGATGGCTATGACTATCCAACGGGATCTATGGTTGTTGTTGGCACTTGGCTACGCAAATATCTAACAAGAAAGAATGGATTGCCCGTGTTTGAAGATTATGAATTAGAGAAGAAGATTATACATTACTCGCATTTGGTAGTGGAAACTAATATAAAATTGGATAGATATAGTGGCAGACCTGTCAATAAACAATTATGGACTCTCTCTATGGAAGAGCACGAGATAATTATAGATGCTTTGCAAAAGAGAGAGGATGCATATGGTATAAGAGAATGAATATATACAAGTAAGTTATAATTTGAACCCTTAATCCACCTCCCTTTTAAAAGTTGTGATGTATATTTTATATAGCATTTTAAATCATGCATCCTAATTATAAAATCTAATCTAGTAATTTTTTTTTAGGTCTACCACAAGTAGAAGGCATCAATGAAAACCAATTTATTTGTGCATACTTTATGTTTCATTTTGAATAATTACAAGTAAGTTAAATTTTTGTACCCTTAAGGGAACTCCCTTTTAAGAGTCGTGATGTATGATTTATGTTGTATTTTAAATTGAATGCATCCTCATTATAAAAACTAATCATATGTATTTTTATTTTTCCAGGTCTCTCAGAGTAGACTTGGCCTCAATGACTACTATTGTTTGTGCATACTTTATGTTGTATTTTGAGAGATATATCTGTTGGCATTTTGAGTTTGTTGGTATTTTGCATAGAGATTGCATTAATGATATGTTGTCATTGATGTCAATTGAATTGGTAATGGTGTTCATGTTATTGTTGATATTGTTGTTTTTTATATTGGCTAGTAACCGGTAAGGAGAGCTTTGTGGAAGATGTTGTAAACCGGAATGTTAAGTTTGTGAGTTGAACCAGTGTAAAGGGTTAAACCTTTCTATGTAATGTAATCGGTAAACCCTATCAGCTGTTAAACCCTAACCAATCAAGTTTGATGGTTTATTATCTGATAAGCGGTAATGATGGAGACACGTGTGATTATTAAATGAGGATATGTTCAAATTGTTTTGGCACATTTTTTTTTTGTCTAGGGAAGGAGCAAAGTGGATTGCATCTAATGCACAGCACGTGATGAGTTACAAAGTCCAATGAAGTGGTGATCATGGAGCGGTTGGAATTTTCTTGAAGAATGTGAAGAGATTGTCATGATTTCTAACGGTCAAGATTGTACCGACTTGTTTGTAATCTCGATGATGAGAATTAGTTTTTTGATGTGTTACCGACCTAACTGATTTCTATTTAAGGTCGATGAAGTTGTTTGAAAAGGTTGTCGGCAAGATTGATGAAAACCTATTGAGTGTGTAGTTGCCTAACTAGTGAATGGATCTGCACTTTGAGTGAAGGCAGATTGAAGCTTAGAAGGATCTGATCAAGCAAATGTAGTGCTACTCAGACAGATCAAGAAAACCTATTTTTTTCTAACAATTACAGCAAAAGTGAAATCCCTTAACCAAGTAAGCTCTAACAAGCTTGGTTACTCATTAAATCCTCTAACAAGGTGGTCCATTAGCTTGGACTCTTAAATCCTACAGCGAGGTTACTCCTAACAAGGTATTGTGCTTTTCATCAAGGCATATTTGTAAATCCCTTAACCGGGTGATTCCTAACCAGAATTAGTTCTTAACAAGACTTATTGTAAAGCTTTAACAGGCTTGGCTCCTAACAGGGTGAACTTCAGAAGAGTTCAGATAGCTATCCTTGTGAGTCTCATCTCACCGTGGTTTTTACCTATTTGGGTTTTCCACGTATAAACATTTGTGTCAAGTGGTGAATGCTTTTGTGGTTGTGATCTTATTTGTTGATGTGGTTAATTTCTGATAAGACATGTTATGTAGAAGCATTCAGAGTTGAATATGTTGAGTTATCATTAAGCATTGTTGATGTTTACAAGATTGAAGTTGTTTAATGTTATAGTTGTCATAACAGTTAAACGGGTTGATGTCAAGTATTCTTGTGAATATTGATCTTGACTGAGACATGTTTACTTTGTTTGACTGAGTTTGAGTTTGGGAACTTTCTATCAGTTTTTCAATATATTGATTCACTCCCCCCCCCCCTCAGTATTCTACTGGATAATTATTCTTTCATCATACCATCGATATCCTTATTATTAAAATTTAAATAGACTATTTTTTATTTTATTTCAGGTCTTCCACATGTACATGGCATCAATGAATACTATTATTTGTGCATTTACAAATATGTTTAAGGTTAATTTTTTAAACTTTACTTGAGTAAAGTAATATTCTTGCACTTGAATGTTGAATTATGATTGTGTATTTTATACGATATTTTTTTTTTTTCCAGGTCCCTTAGGAGATGAAGTCAAAGATTTTAGATAGGTCTACTTGATTACACTTTGTGTAATATACATAAATGAGAGATTATTGGTCAAATTTATGAATGAGATAATTATGTTTTAATCAAGTTCTATTCAATATATTATATATTCTATGGGGTAAATTTAATTTCATACATAGCACACTGGTTCTACTTGTTGGACCCCATCATACCACCTACTTTGTTCCTTACACTTTGCTCTTATCATCATTGTTATTGAAATGGTAATTATATAATTAAACCTATGTTTTGATACTTTTCTCTTATCATCATTATTATTGTAATGGTAATTATATATTTGATTATATATTTTGCGTATCTATGATGATTAATACTTTTTAATTTAGTTTAAAATATGTTATAATTATAAGATATGTTTTGATACTTTGGTCTTATCCTCATTGTTAGTTCATGATGTACACCTTTATTTTATCTAATCACAAGTTATTTAAATAAAATTTCAAGTCCACATAATCCATATAAAGTTATTTAAGCACAAGTTCCATAAATAAATTTAAAGTCCACATAATTCATATAATATCTAATCCATATATATCTAGATGGTAACATGATGAACTCCACATAACATCTAATGTGCATATATATATGTGTAAAGCGGAAAAATTGAACCCTAGTCGTTCTCCCCTCCCCAACTCCAAGGAGAGAGAAGGGAGAGTCACTAGGGTTGATGGTTTTCACTTAGGAGGGACTTTACATTCAAAAGAGGGGTTGAAACCCACAAGATCCAATCCAACGCAATGCAAGATTGGATTCTATATGAGTTTCAAGGGTTAAGACATCAAGGATACCCTCTTTTGTAAAGAATGTGGAAAGAATGATTGGACTAGGAATGCATGTAAAGTAGGAAAGATTCACGTATAAACAGAGATAGGAATATAGGATAAAGCTGCAGACCTGGAATTAGCAGTAAAATATCGAGACGATGCTGTTCTGCAAATTTGAGCAAAAGTTGACAGGACGATGGCGCCCGGCGTGCACACGGTCCTCCGAAAAATCCGCGAAACGAAGGGGGATCTGTTCGTCTCTGCACAAGGGTTCCAGATCTTCAATTACAGTCGCGTACCTGCAACCTACACACAGAAAAGAGAGGACGATTGGGGGGTTAGGGATGAGGGGTTTGCCTTTAGGTCAAACCCCGGTTTTGGAATTAACCAAGAAATGAGAATGTTGCAAATGTAAATGTTTGTAATGTAAACAAGTATTGATACCTTGTTGTAAGAATGTTTGTATTCTTACATGCGAAGGTGTAATGTATGTAGTATGTAATGTGTTGCAAGTGATCTCCTCTTCAATGGTTGAATCCTTGTCTTGAATGCAACACTTAGCCTTGAATGGAGACTTAGAATGCTCAATTTCTTGAAGGAATGCTTGAATGCTTGAATGCTTGAATGCTTGAATATCACTTCCGCCTTTTTCCCTCTACTAAAATGGGAGAGGAAATGTAGTTTATATACTTGTCAATTAGGGCTGATAGACTGATTTTCCCGACCTTAGGCTGACCTAGGAAGATTATTTTCCAATTTGCAAACATAAAGACCCGAAGCCCCATAAGAGACCGGGCCCAAAATAGGGCCAGGGACCAGGGCGCTGGGCGCCATGGTCCTGGGGGACCAGGGCGCTGGGCGCCATGGTCCTGGGGGACCAGGGCGCTGGGCGCCATGGTCCTGGGGGACCAGGGCGCTGGGCGCCATGGTCCTGGGGGACCAGGGCGCTGGGCGCCATGGTCCTGAAGGACCAGGGCGCTGGGCGCCATGGTCCCACCTCCTAGGACAGCAGAGTGCAAGGAGGATCAAGCCAAGGTGCTGAGAAATGCAGTTTTTGATGTCATGAACAAGTTTCGGGGTCTCCATTCAGGTTCCGTGTTGCATCTCCATCGTGAAGACCCAAATGCAGTCGAAATTGCAAGTGTCGCAATTTTAGGACGCTACATTTAGCCCCCACTTTAGCGGGAGTATAAGCGTACGCTCATACTTCTGGTAAAGTACAAGGAAACAACATTGAAAGACTTTCACCACGTCAAGAAGGCAAGATACACCAAGCCCCCAGTGGACTAAGGATCTTACGACTTTGATTGACAAAGTAAAAGGGAAGATCATGAGGGAGAACCATGACTGTCAGTAGTAAGGTTCCCTCACTATGAGTCATGCAAGAAAGATATCAAAAATTTTCAAGGCAAAGCTAAATTTGTCAAGAAATTTTCAAGTATCTTGAAAAGATATGAACGGGATGTATGCCCCCCTACGTTAAAGCGATCGCACATGCCTCACCGGGGGTGATTGCTTTAAGGTAGTGATACATATAAGAATGAGAATGGAAAGGAGCACGTTATCACAAGGATTTAGCCCCCAAGTGTGAGATAATCCCAAGGATAATAAACACAAAACACAAAGCACAAGGTGACTTCGCTTTCCTCGGGGTCAGTATGTTGTATGATAATTCATGTATATCATATGTATGTATGCATAATTGTTCTTCATTCCCCAATCAAGGAAGGTCACCTAGAAGAAGGGAACACATGTGTCTTTTGAGTCAACATGAGAGAGACCAAAAGAGATCTCAATGTTTTGCATCGTCCTCAAGTAGACAACACTAAGGACAACAAATAGAAGAATGAGAATAACACATAGAAGAAGTAACAAAAAATCAAGAGAGGAGGAGAGAATCTGCTATGCTAATGAACTAGTCTAGCACGTCATCTACCCCCCGATCTTGCTGATCAATATTTCGGGAAGGTAGGAAACACGCTAGAGGAGGAACATCCAGCACAGCAGATGGAGCTATCACAAGATCCAAACAAGGGCTATGTTCATATCCCAAGCCACGGTGTTCTTGTCTAGGAGCTAGGATAAGTGCTTTAGAAAATTTGTTAGATAGATGGTTATCGACATCAACATATTCATATCCACTATCAGAATGAACAGGAGTAACATTTTCATCATGAATAACATTTTCATCCATATCATCATCAAGATTTATAAAAATAGGATCTTTAACTCGCACAGGATCAAGACCATCATGCATCTTATGTTCAGGAGATTTCGGCTCCATCGTCAGCTGAGGAGAAAATGGAATAATATTGGCTGAAGGTGTTTTTGGGGATTGCAAAGTTTGAGAAGCAGCTACCTGAGCTCTAAGACGACGCTTTCGTCGGCGTTCACATGCAGAACGATTTCGTCTAGTCTTAGTAGGAAGTTGCGAAGATTGAGGAGGAGGAATGTTCTCATCCTTATCACTTGGGTGTTTAGGTTGTGGTCTCTTAGGTTGAATAATAGGAGAAGAGGAAGGTCTCTTCTCTCCATAAGAGGAAGGAGGAGGAACTGCTCCATATAAGGGAGGAATATTTGGTTTAGGAAGGAGACCAATCCCATCATGACGAGGAGGTATAGGTCTACCTTTAGAAATTTTATTAGATATAGGCATAGTCACATTCATAGGAATGGGTTGGGAATCTTCTTGAGGAAAGACATTAGTTTTATCTTTCAAAGGAAGAACTTCCTTCTCAAGAATGATAGGAATATCAAGTTTGGGTGTTCTAGGCTCACTTAGAGATAGGATCATATCTTTTTTCCACTTTTGATAAGATTTAAAAAGATGATCACTTCACGGAGGAAGAGATTGGAATTGTTTAGGCCAAAAGTAATCAATAGGAACGCTAGAAGTTCTTTCAGCAGGTTTAAAGAGACTATGATTGACAGTAACAACTTCACCATTATGGGGAAATTTCAAACACTTGTGAATAGGAGAAGCAATAGCTTTCATGGAAGATAGCCAAGGATAGCCTAGCTTCACACGAAATTGTTTAGATGATGGAAAAATAGCAAAGTCCACATCAAGGGATGTGTTATGGACCTCAATAGGTAATGTAATAGAACCAATTGCAGGAGAAGAAAATACATCAAATAATTTCACAACCGCGTTTGTTTCGTCATAGATCACTTGATTCAATTGCAAAGTAAAAAGAAATTCTTTAGTAATGACATTAACCATACAAGAAGGATCAATAAGCACTCCACAGCAAGGTGTATTTTTGACTTTTGCAACTATATATAAAGGACCATCAGGTGCCCTGATAGTTTCACTAGAATCAAAGGTGATGGAAGGTTCTTTAGCGATTTTCTACTGCTGCACAAAGTTAATCACATTAGGAGTCATGGACACAAGATCATCAGGTGAGACAGAGGAATCAGTAGTATCAATCGCATTAGAGGTGTGAGAAGGTAATGGATCAGTAAAAATCTGAAGATTTTGGTTAGGAGGAGCTACATATGTATTGCCTTTATCATTCACACCAGAAACAGAGATAGTATTATTATCAATCAAATCTTGAATTTTACCTTTTAAAGCAAAACATTTTTCAGTATCATGCCCAGGGTGACGATGAAATTGACAAAAAGATTTGTTATCAAAATAGGGTGAATTAATCTTTGCAGGATCCATTTGCCTTATAGGAGGGAGAGTAAGCACATTTTGTTCCAATAACTTATTCATAATACTATGCAATGATTCATTCAAAGGAGTGAACTTTCTTTCTTTCTTGAAAAACTTAGAAATAGGAGGCACACCCGATGCCGCATTCACATTATTGTTGATGATGTTTTCATTGAATTTAATGGACTCTCTGTTCGGTTTAAACTTCCCAAATGGTTGTTGACTACTATCACCCTTATCACTTGGAGCCATAGGATTTGCTTGTTCCATTTGACTCACAGTCAGTTGATAATTGTGAAGAGTTACGCACAACTGTTGGAAAGAAGTAAACTCAGAAAACAGAAGTTTTTCTCTAATGTCTTTTTGTAAATTAGAAATAAAGATTCTTTGAATATCATTGTCAGGTACTGGAAAAGAAATTTGAGCATACAAATGCTTATATCTACCAATGAAATCAGTCACTTTTTCTTTAACACCTTGTTTACAATGCATTAAATCAATCAAAGTAACTTTAGGACTTATATTGTTTTGAAATTGTTGAATGAAAGCATTTGCAAGTTGTTCGAAAGAATTAATAGAATAAGAAGGCAACGAGCAATACCATTGTAAGGCTTTATCTCTTAATGTTCTAGTAAACAGTTTTGCAAGCAACCTTTGGTCATAAGCAAAATCAGTACATATTGTTTGAAAGGTCTTAACATGTGTTAGAGGATCACCCTTACCATTATAAAGCTCCAAATGCGGAATTTCAACATGTTTAGGGGGGATAGCTCGAATAATGTCAAGAGAAAGTGGGCTCGCAACATCAAATGTGGGCACACTAAACTTAGATTGATTCATAGAGGCAATTTGTTGCTGTAAAGAAGAGACGGTTTGTGCAAGATTGTTAATGGTCGCTTCAGTCGAAGAGTTCATATTAGACGTGTTAGATTGTGATGGAGGTGTTATGTTATTGAAAGAAGGTAGAGAGTAAGGTGGTGGGACACTATGATAGTTAGTCATAGGAGATGATTGGAAAGGAGGAACACTACAAGGAGGAATGGAATGATTAAACGAATTGCCCCCTTGCGTCATGTTTATTTGTGGTGATATAATAGGAACACTTATTGAAGGAATGAATGAAGAAGTTGGATTGAATGAAGGAAGAGGGTTGATTGAAGAAGAGGGATTGCCCCCATGACTGGTGATCATAGGTGGAATGTCTTGTATTGAAGTAGTCATTATGTTTGATGTAAAAGTAGGTATACTAGCAATAGGAGTCGTCAAAGGAATAGAATGATTAACTTGAGTAGGAGGTTGTGTATAACCTAAGGTTTCGGCACAAATCTTCATAGGCATCACATTCGAATCCACAATGTGTGCAATACCACGCAAAATATCAATTCCATTCTTATCACTTTGAACCATACGTTTTAGACCCTCAATTAATGAAAGAGCTTGACTATCGGGGTATTCCTGAGACATCCATTGTCGAAAATCATCAAATTGGTTATCCAATTTTGAAAGTTGTTCTACAGAAACCTCATGGAGAGCTTCTTCATCATTAAGAGTATTAGAGGAATTACCCATGTCCTCGTTAAAAAGGCCATTCAAATTAGGTTCCATCTCCTCGGTAATTACACCTTGGAAGGACTGAATTCTAAGGCTTCGTCTAACGGGAATAGTGTAAGTAGGGCTTATTGTTGTAAAACTCATGCACTAAAGAAAGAGAGAAGATTTTGAATTTTAGAGGTAGCAAATTTCAATAAAATCAGCCAATCTCCTAGATTTAAGCTGTTAAATGCAATCAGGACAATCTCCCGAAATTTCGGAAAAAATGTCCGGGACCGTGGCGAACGGAGTGCACACGGTCCTCGCAACTTTTTTCCAAATTTTTAGGGATGAAAGATATTGTGATTTTATTGCGGAATCCAAAGTTACAGCCGATTTGGAGGTGTTTTGATTAGTGAAATTATCAGTCAAAGGTTGAATCAAGAAGGTCCTAAAAATTAGGGTTTTGACATTTAACCACTTAATTTTCAGAATTAAAGCACAAATATGAATTGACAATTTGTAATAGAAGGATAGATCTGAAACAAGCATTAACAATTAAACATTTCACAAGCTTAATTACCAAAAAGAAATTTTAGGGTTTTATGCAATTAGCCTCTAAAATTTGCAAAAGATCAAACATGAAAAATGTAATTAAGGAAGCAAATTTTCAGATCTAACCATGAATAATCAGAATGAGGATGTTCACGTCGGGTTCACCAAAATGTAAAGCGGAAAAATCGAGCCCTAGTCATTCTCCCCTCCCCAACTCCAAGGAGAGAGAAGGGAGAGTCGCTAGGGTTAATGGTTTTCACTTAGGAGGGACTTTACATTCAAAAGAGGGGTTGAAACCCACAAGATCCAATCCAACGCAATGCAAGATTGGATTCTATATGAGTTTCAAGGGTTAAGACATCAAGGATACCCTCTTTTGTAAAGAATGTGGAAAGAATGATTGGACTAGGAATGCATGTAAAGTAGGAAAGATTCACTTATAAACAGAGATAGGAATATAGGATGAAGCTGCGGACCTGGAATTAGCAGTAAAATGTCGAGACGGTGCTGTTCTGCAAATTTGAGCGAAAGTTGACAGGACGATGGTGCCCGGCGTGCACACGGTCCTCCGAAAAATCCGCGAAACGAAGGGGGATCTGTTCGTCTCTGCACAAGGGTTCCAGATCTTCAATTACAGCCGCGTGCCTGCAACCTACACACAGAAAAGAGAGGATGATTGGGGGGTTAGGGATGAGGGGTTTGCCTTTAGGTCAAACCTCGGTTTTGGAATTAACCAAGAAATGAGAATGTTGTAAATGTAAATGTTTGTAATGTAAACAAGTACTGATACCTTGTTGTAAGAATGTTTGTATTCTTACATGCGAAGGTGTAATGTATGTAGTATGTAATGTGTTGCAAGTGATCTCCTCTTCAATGGTTGAATCCTTGTCTTGAATGCAACACTTAGCCTTGAATGGAGACTTAGAATGCTCAATTGCTTGAAGGAATGCTTGAATGCTTGAATATTGTTTCCGCCTTTTTCCCTCTACTAAAATGGGAGAGGAAATGTAGTTTATATACTTGTCAATTAGGGCTGATAGACTGATTTTCCCGACCTTAGGCCGACCTAGGAAGATTATTTTCCAATTTGCAAACATAAAGACCCGAAGCCCCATAAGAGACCGGGCCCAAAATAGGGCCAGGGACCAGGGCACTGGGCGCCATGGTCCTGGGGGACCAGGGCGCTGGGCGCCATGGTCCCACCTCCCGGGATAGCAGGGTGCAAGGAGGATCAGGCCAAGGTGCTGAGAAATGCAGTTTTTGATGTCATGAACAAGTTTCGGGGTCTCCATTCAGGTTCCATGTTGCATCGCCATCGTGAAGACCCAAATGCAGTCGAAATTGCAAGTGTCACAATTTTAGGATGCTACAATATGTAATCCAAAAAATATATATGATCTAATCCTATATGCAACTATCCATATATATAAAGTATGTGCACGTCCAAGACAATATATATAATGTTAAAAAATAAGTACATGTGTAAACAAATGTATAAAGTCCATAAAAAAGTACATATCATATAAAATAGTACATGTGCATCATATCAAAGCCAAATAAACAGTAAAATCTAAGTGCTATCATCAATAACATCTCGTGGTCTCTTCTCCTTGGGACGTGGACCAGATCAACCTGTCTCATGTTGTACAAGGAAAAAATAATATTAAAATACTTGATTAACTATTAAAAGATAGTCATTTATCAAATACAGTTGGAATTCATAAATTAAGTTACAAACTTACCGTATGCGTGTGCACATTAACTCTAGTAACTTGTTCTGCATGTACTATATGCTCAGTTGTGCCATCCTGTATACAAGATAAGAAACATGATATAACGAACATGAGAACATAGACATGTGTTTATTTATTTATTAAATAAAAATGAACATTTATAATTTGATTAAATAATCATATAATAAAATATCGTACATAAAGTTGCTCATATCCTCTAGCAGTACCTTGTGTACCTTGACGTGTATGTACATTGAAATCAATGCCAAATGTAGTGCTAGCTAAGTCCTATACAAGGTCAAATTCAAAGTGTCCAATTAAATGTCAAAATAAGGTCAAATTAAGTATTACATATTAAGACCTCAAAGGATGTCGATGGACGTTCAATTTGGCTCTGGTAAAAATGATAAGGATAACCTATCTTGATAGTAGTGTCCACCTGCAAACATGCATTTAATGAAATCATATTTATTGAACATATATATATGTGTGTGTATTAAATAATTTCAAGTTAAGTTACAATGTTGTAAGAGCATATGTAATTTATGAATTCTAAGATACATACAATAGATGGTGTCACAGTTCTCACACCCTCTTCTTGATGTGATGTAGAGGGTCCCTCGTAACCTAAAGCCTGGAGAAAGAAGCATTCAATGTATCAACATGAAAATTTATATAGTATACGATGATAACATATTAACTTAAAAAGCTAGTACAATGTCTAGATAGAAATTGATACTATACCCCAAAAGGTGTGCCAAGCTGTGTAGGAGTAGATGCAATATTGACTCGAACATTTGGTGTATTCCTTATCTACATAAACCAAATTTATTTAATGAAGTATTAGATTGTATAAAAAAAAAGACATGCACTTAATTTATATATTGACATGTACATGTATATATATCTATACCTGCTCAAGATGATCATCAGAGCAAAGAAAATCCATATATGATGTCATCATAGTATCATTTGTTGCATCATGCTCAGCTGCAATAGAAGTGGATCCTGGATCAACAGTAGGACCTACACACATCTGATGATAGCTCGTACACATATGTGGCATCGATCGAGGAGTGGATGTCATGTGTGCATCTTGCTCACTCAAGTTACCTATGAGGGAAGTCAAAGCATCTAATATTGAAATGAATGATGTATTATGCATATCTACAGGGATCAATGGAGCAACAGGTGGAACCATGGGTGGATCTGGTACAGGATTATTAGTGTGTGCCCCTAATCTATTTTGTGGTATTCCACTGCCTACACCCTGGAATGACTTTATATCAAAATAATTTGGTGTTTTATGTAATACAAACTCACAGTATACTTTTTTCAAAAAATATAAAGGGACCTCATAATTACGATGTGGTGGATAATCAAAAACCATCCACCATCTATCCCAGAAGTGTCTAGCCATTTCTGGATGATCACACCACCTAATTGAAATTCTTTTCTAGGTAGGTAGCATTGGTTCTTTTATTTTTGGGTTAGGAAAATATGGACATAAATGAGCTTTGGTTATTCTAATATCAATGATCTGCCTATAAGTTAATCCATCAGCATAAAAATCACACAACTCTTGTTGTTGTCTATGAAATTGATCTAATTGAGAATCAACTGATCTAACTGACTCGACAACAGTTTGCATTGATTTTGAAAGCTCTAGAAGATGGGGGGGATGATTGGCTCATTTTGGTTTTAAGTAATATTTTGTTCAATAACTTGTAGGTTTTCATTAATTCTTTCTCTTAAATGAATTTCATCTAATCTAGGGGGTGGCGGTGGCGGTGGCGGTGGCGGTGGCGATGGAGGTGGAGGAGGAGGGGGTTGCAGTGGGGGATTTTCACCTAACAAATCATCTATGTCAAACACATCCATCATAACAAAGAGCTCTTGCATATATAAATATATACTTGAATTATATACAACTCTATGTAAAAGAAGAATCTATTTTAGTTTAAAAAAAGTATTTATAAATAGTAACATTTCTACATTATTGAATGAGATACACATGAAATATAATATAATATTGAACTTAAAAAAATATACATGTACATACTATTGAATCTTTAAATATAAAATTTGCGCACAAAACTTAATAAAAACTTTCATTGAAACTTCATAAATCTATTATATATTCAATTTAATGCATTCATTTCTTGTAAAATGCATCATTAAAAACAATATAAAATACTCCATACATGAACTTGTAAAAAGAGTAAAATAAGATCAAAATATATAAAGTAATATATAATAAATAATTAGTCACAATTCTAGTAAACCTGTTGAATTAGTACTTTGTGTTGGAATAGTACTAATATATTAGATGGTAACCTCTCTAAGTGGTCATTTACTAAGTAAACATGTTGAATTAGTACTTCAGCGTTGGAGATGAATTAGATGATGAAGTTGGCAATTCGAGAAAATCATGTCATGTCATGGCTTAATATGTCCTATTATGGACCTATTATGCCATGATGGCATAATAGGTGGACTATTATGTAATATCATGGCATAATAGGACTTATTATGTCGTCATGGCATAATAGGTCCTATTATGCCATGACATGATATAACAGGTCCTATTATGCCATGAAATGGCATAATAGGTCCATAATAGGTCCTATCATACCATGACATGGCATAATAGGACCTTTATGCCATGACATGGCATAAATGGTCCTATTGTGCCATTTCATGGCATAATAGGACCTATTATGGCATGTCATGGCATAATAGGTCCTATTCTATCATGATGGCATAATAGGTCCTATTATGCCATGACATGATATAATAGGACCGACTATGGACCTATTATGCAATGTCATGGCATAATAGGACCTATTATGCCATCATGGCATAATGTGTCCAATTATGCCATGACATGGCATAATAGGTCCATAATTGGTCCTATCATACCATGTCATGGCATAATAGGACCATAATAGGACCTTTATGCCATGACATGGCATAAACGGTCCTATTGTGCCATTTCATGGCATAATAGGACCTATTATGGCATGTCATGGGGTAATAGGACCTATTATGCCATAATCATCCCTTAACCTAGCTACTTGTTCCTTATCATCCTTGTCATCCTTGTCATTTCAATAACCCACCTTCTAAAAAATGTCATCCTTGCTTCTTTTTTGAATTTTCAAAATTCTCTTCATCTAACACTTATTCAAGTTATGCTTAATTCTCTAGCTCTATTGATTCTTTCATTATTTTTTTAAGTCAAACTTTCATCCATCCTCCCACCTTATTTCTCTTTCCTTGATTCCTTCTAAATATTTTCACCTGATAACTTGCTAAATATTTCCCATCAAAGTTTGAGAATTATAATATCCTTCGAAATGGCACTAGGTATGAATCAAACCTAAACTTTGATATATAAAATTTGAAGAGTAATGTTAATTACTTAAGGTTATACATTTAGATTTCCCTCTTCTAAAATGAATTTTTAGTTACCCCAATGTCCAGTAGCTCAAATTGTGGTTTTAATTATGGATTTTGTCTAATCCATGAAATTCAAAACATCTCGCCTATTTTTTTGACTTCCCATAACCCGCTAGAATAGCCCAAAAGGCCACATGGTCACCTAAAAATGATCCAAGCCACTAGAAAGGTACCAATAACTAATAGTGGTAACTTTTGTATTTTCTAATGAGGATTAAGAACAATTTTGGTACATATGTGATTTAAGGAATTAGAATGGTGGCTTGCTAGAAGTGGTTAAATTTTTTCGTTTATTGGTTGAAAGGCCCGATACCTAAAAAAATAATTCCTAGAAACATTTAACCCAAGTCTCACGAATTCAATATTGAAAGATTCAAAGTCCATTTGAAATTTACTATAGTGGATCAAATCTTACTACAAGTAAAGTCTCTTGATGTCTCAGTGGTTTTCACTATGGATTTCATGAGTTCATTGACTATCTTGCATGTAGATGGTGATGTGATTGGTGATAAAACTAACATATCTTAATGGAAAGATCTTGATAGTTCTAGTATGGTTTTTAATGCCAGGATTACATTTTTGAGACAACATGGTGCAACATGCAACATTTTTTATAATGGCATAATAGGTTCTATTATGCCATGACATGGCATAATAGGTCCATAATTGGTCCTAGCATACCATGACATGGCATAATAGGACCTATTATGGCATAATAGGTCCTATTATGCCATGTCATGGTATGACAGGACCAACTATGGACCTATTATGGAATGTCATGGCATAATAGGACATATTATGCCATCATGACATAATGCATAATAGGTCCATAGTTGGTCCTATCATACCATGACAGGGCATAATAGGAACATAATTTGCCATCATGACATAATGTGTCCTATTATGCCATGTCATGGCATAATAGGACCTACTATATTCCTATTAGGCCATGGCATGCCTTAATATGACATGATGGCATAATATGTCCTATTATGCCATGAAATGCCATAATAGGTCCATAATTGGTCCTATTATGTCATGTCATGGAATAATAGGAAAATAGTTATCAAATCTATAATAATTTGACTATGTCAATGGCTAATTCTTAATGAATATTCATGTTTTGAAGGTCTCATTAAGAAATTAGAGATATTATATAAGCTACAAAGCCTTTGATTTACCAAATGGAATATCTAAGTAGGGTCATCACGAATGAGGACCCTTGAGGTTTACATTTAGAGCTATGGATGACCTTGACCTTGGTAGCCCACCACTTCCATGTGTAAGAATATATGTGTTAATGTTGAGTTCACACCATTAGGGTGAATGAAGTTACAATGTTAGGACTTTTAACATAGAGGAAGAGCACTTGGTCAAACAAGTTGATAATCATTATAAAGTGAAAGAAAAAAAGGAAAAAAACTATTGAGATTGAGATAGAAACTTTATGATAACTCATACACTAGCATCTCTTTCATATTCTTTAATAGACATGATTACGCATACGTTAGTTAACATTATCTATGCTCAATAGCATATAGTTCATTTTCTTTATTTGACACATTTGAGAGGTCATAGTTTGACTTTATTATCCCATATCATGGTATAATAGGACATATTATGCCATGATGACATGATATGTCCTATTATGTCATGACATACCATAATAGGTCCATAATTGGTCCTATTATCCCATATCATGGCATAATTGGTCCTATTATCCCATATCATGGCATAATAGGTCCTATTATGCCAAGATATTATGCCATGACACATGTTATGATATTTCGTTTTGGTTTTGGGTTTGATACATCCATTTAGTTTCGGTTTAGTTTCGATTTGGTTTTGGTTTTGATTTCCATTTAGTTTCAGTTTTGTTTCAATTTGGTTTTGGTTTTGATGTTTGTGAGATATCTTGTATCTTGTAAATTTGATATTTTATTTGTTAACTATCTAGGTTTGGTTTTGATTTGTAAATTTGTTGATTTTAGTTTAGGGTTTAGGGTTAACTGTTGAAGAATATTTCATATCAAAATTAAGAATTTACAAATATAAAAACAAATTTACTTATAGGCTACTTTAAAAAAAAACTTAAATAATACCAAAAAAACTTAAATAATACTCAAAAAACAGGAAAAATATACAAGAAAATTAAAAAATGTGAAAATGGATGATCAAATGTGTACCTGGGATAGTGATGGAGGCTTGAAATTGAGTCCACAACATAGGGGCCCATTTTTTATCTCATTTTCTCACTACAGTTGCAGGTAAAAATGACAAAATGCACCCGAAAAAATGGGTAAAATCGGATTTAAAAACGAGATCCAGTTTTGTTTTCAAGCGGGCCCCCATTTTGTTTCGCCTCGGGCCCCCATTTTGTTTCGCCTCGGGCCCCCATTACTTTTTGCCTTGGGGGCCCGAAGCAAAAATGGGCCCCCGTTTCTAAGAGTGCGTTTTCCAACGCGCAGAATTCTGCGAATTTGTGACCCATTACCTTGCACTTACCCTACTCCAAAAATAATCATTCAAATTTATACCAAGTAATTTAAGAATCAAAATTATGCCTAATTTTGAACTACTTATGCTATAATATATCAGTATAAAAGGTGTTATAGTAAATATAAGATTTGATCATACTTCATTGGCTTTATATAACAATCTCACTCAAAGGTGAATGATCTTTCAAAGTTGCAAGATTCCGACTATTCAAGTTTGTGTTATCTATAGTTGTTTGTTGTGGGTTTAAGTATAACAATCTTAGTTTATTATTTTTATAGTTGTTGATTTCGTTTATGTTATTCTTGCATCATATTTAGATGTATTCTAGAACCATTAAATATAATAGAAAGAATCGAATTTATAATTTTCATTTGTTATATTTTCTATTCTAGGTTATCATTATTAATTTAACTAAATGAATTTCATAGTCCCTAAAGGTGTTTTAATTAGAAGGAATACTTTATACATGATATATTAAACAAATATTATGGGATAACTTTATGTAGATTCCTCTAATAAAGGCTCTTAAAAGATGCTAACATTTAAGGAATATAAGGTTATGCAAGTTAATTCCAAAAATAGAAAGGAAAACAAATATTATGAATAATGTATTTTTAAAAATTAAGTATGATATGATAGAGTATCCTCCTATAAGTAGATTGTTGCCTTGATACAAATGTGTGGTGTTGATGGGTCTTTTGATATAAGAAACTTATTTAGAATGAACAACACTCAATTTATCCTAAACAATGTGATCAATCCAAACTATCAATCAACTCCAAAGCACCTTTAGTGCCAGGTCTAGCAATCTAATTCCCTCATGGTCTTAGTGTTCAAGTTCTCATCATGATCCATACCATTATAGGGATCAAGGATCTAATCATTTTGATACCTAACAACATATTGAGAAGCATAAGTTTAAGTGATACTAGAGTGTTTAATTTCTTATAGGTGTTATACTCAAAGAAAAACCAATCCTTGAACTCAAGGGAATAAGTCTCTGAAAATTATTAGGGATTGGTAACCAAAGATTCTTCATAACATATATGTCAATGAAAGCTATCTTGAAGTCATGATAGAAATAGAATTAAACACTTTGAGTTATCGGGGATCAAACTTCAAAAGATGCATAATAATAGAACCCATATAAGAGTGACATAAAATAAAGTTCCAAAAATGATAACCTAGTTGTAGTGTCATAAAATTGCGACCCTAGCAATTTTTGACTGTCACGCATGCAAAATCGAATCCCCTATCTCGATCGAAGACCGGAGACTGCTCAACCCTTGAAATACTACTTCTCCCTTGCCCTATGCACCACCCTGTCTGTACTTTGCCCTGGAGAAAAGGGCGGGACAGGGGCGTGGTGCCCCTGTCCCCCTAGGTTAGGGACGTGGTGCCCCTTCCCTCCCAGGACAGGGGTGTGGCGCCCCTGTCCCTGCCCTATTTTGGGGCAAGACCTTTTCTGAGTTTGCATAGAAGGTTGTGCAATGAGTGACAAAACTTCTCCGATGTCAGCCTATGACGAAAATCAGTTTCATCAACCCTAATTGACAAGTATAAAAGTGTCATTTCCCCTTCCATTTTGAAATAAGACGGATACATGAGATCACGCATTCAAGCATTCAAGAGCATTCAAGCATTCTTTTCCAACATTGAGCATTCTCACGTCTCCCTTCAAGGCTATCTGTTGCATTCAAGTCAAGGATTCAACCATTGAGGAGGAGATTCATTCCAACTCAACTTCATACAATAATTTCTACCTACATTATATCTACAACCTCCCTTGAGGTGATTTACATTACAATCTTTCAGTTACATTTACTTGCAAGTACTTTCTTTCATTACTTGGTTAATTCCAAAACTGGGGTTTGACCTCCCAATCCCAACCCATTTTCCTCTATTTTATGTGTGTAGGTTGCAGGTGTGCAACACTCCATTTGCAGAGGCAGAAAAACCCTTTTTGTTTCGCGGATTTTTCAGAGGACCGTGTACATTCCCACCATGGTCCGGGCAACTTTTCCTCAAATTCACAGGGTGGCTTCGTCTCAACATATTACTACCAGATCCAGATGCATAGCTTCATACCACCCTCTGATCTTGAGTTATTACCAGTTCTTTGTCACTTTTGCACTTAGTCTCTATACATAATTCAATCAATTCCTTTCCATTCCAAACAGATCAAGAGGGGACTAACTTATCATACCCATTTCATTCAAAATTTTATCTTCTTCTTTAGAGGTTGAATCTAGTGAATTCCACGCCCCCCCCCCCACCTTCTTCCAATGTAATGTGTGAAAAGTGTTTGAAGGAAAATCCATAGTGAAACCCTCATCTCTCCTTGGAGGGAAATGGTAGCTTTCCTCTTGATCTCTCATTCACGCATTTTTCACCCACCATTACATTTTGGTGAAATTACACTAGCGCAAGATGTTCATGATAAAACACTAAAAGGAAAAAAAAAATACTAAACTAAGTGTATGACTACAAACTCAAACTCTTCAAAAAATATAAAATTAAATCAAAGAGTTGAGCATCAAGGACAATTCAGGATGGGTACAAAAGCATGACAATACTTGAAACCTAAAGTATGGAAGATGATGGATCTTTAAAAATGTATTTGTTAGACGTTGGGAAGAAAATATAACATTTACGAGCATATAAGAGGACTCTCCAAATACTTACCAAAAAAGTCATAGGAAGTCTATAAATTTAAGTATGGGAGATGGACTCTACGTTTTTTAAATAACTCATCCCAGAGGAATGCCATTACAAATCCCACAAGTCTTATGTCAATCATCAAAACTCACTAAAGGATGACACATCCATAACCAAAAAATAAGAAATAATCCTAAAGAATAAATCTATCAAAGGAGAGATTGGTATGTATGCCTTAAAAAAAAAAAAATGAAAGATCAAAATGGAAACAAAAACAAACTAACAAGGAAAAACCTATGAATCCTTGATTACACGAACAAAACTAGAATAGTGAAATAAAAACAGAAAAGACATAAAATACACATAATCAAACTAATAAAATCTTAATGCATAAAGAAGAAACCCTACTTGTTAAATGATGAGGGGTTGAGGGGAAGAAAATTGACAAAACAAACCTCAGCAACAATTAGAAATAGTTTTTTCACCATGAGCTCAAATTGCAAGGGGGCAACGCAACTAGTTGTAGAGCATAAGAGAACTCGAAGGAAAAGCAATAAAAAATTACTAGAAAAGAATCAAACAAGAATAAAAGGGAAAGTGACATGCTCAAGAAGATCACCATTAATACAAGGCCAAAGTTTGCCATCCTTTGTGCTTTGACGATTGTCCATACCATGAGAAAATTCCCCCATATTTTATGCTTTGATGGTTGCCCATGCCCTGTTCCAAATCTTCCATTTCGGACAAACTGGAAAGATGCTGGGAAAGATTAAACCTGTCGATTGCATTTTATCACAAAGTCTCTAAACCCTTTTCAACAAATCCATTTTGTTAATAATTTGTACTCATTTCATGACAACATAATTATTTGAGACATTTTGTTAATGATTCCACATCTTGCATTTCCTGCAATCGTGACATTCAGTCAAACAATTTTCAAAGGTATTTTGTCAAACAATTCATGTGCTTTGTCTATGCTTGCAATTTATGCATACATTCCTTGCAGGGCAGTTGCAACGACAACTTTTGACAAAATTCCTCGATTTTTATCCTTTATTATCAAATGTCCATACCCTGTTGGAGAGCTCCCATTTTTGCAGGCTGGGAGGACGTTGGCAAAGTTTGCCGACTTTGGCTTTATACCTGCCAATCGCACTAGTTTTAAAAGTTTCTGAATCCTTTTGACAAATACATTTTGTGCATATCCTGCAATCAAGCATTCCACGAAACCATTTTTTTAGCATCGCTCAAACAGTTCACATGCGTGGTCTATGCGTCCACGTTTGGAATACAAGAACTCAAGCATTTCTATTACAGTTCGATGCATGCCCATAAACTGTTTTGAAGCTCCCATTGTCACTGCTTATAAAACAATTATAGGTCAGAATATGAAGCGACGACGTTTCATGCGATCACCATCCACTTGATGTTACGCGGGAATTCATTGAATTCAAAACAAACGACAACTACCGTTTGAATAGATGTTGGCGCTGGTTGAGGATAGGAACGGGCCCACATCTGCCACCTAAGCGGTCAAACCATCTTAGTGTGTGTTGTTTAAGACATTCCCTCACAAAGGCCCTATCAATTTTTAAATTTAAAAATTTTCGATAAGGCTTGAATGTAGTTAACACTATTCACATTTTCGCATTCATAGGGAGCATGAGACACTAAATATCAAACTTCGGAAGTGACTAGTTGTATGATGTAATACCCCTCCCTTGATCAAACTTTATTTTGCTACCTAGTTTGATTCCAGTGGACTTTTCCTTTTGGTTTATGTGGTTTGGATGAAACTCTATCATGAGATGACATTACTATGATACTTGGATGTTGATTTTGGTTATTTATGCATTATATCTTATAGATATTAGATGATATTGTATTCATGTTGTTGACCATGGACTGACATATGTGCTTTATATATGGAAAATTTATTGTGTATGATTTCATTGATATGTTGAGTCTGTATGGGGTGCGAGGAGATGATTTTTCATCACTCGCTTCGATGAGACACAGAACGTCACGATTCTCCTCCACCAATGTGATTGTAAATGTTGGATATATATATATATATGTATGTATGTTTCTCAGTGATGCAGGTTTGCAAGTACAAGGCATCGACTCCACCTGGTTCCACGGGTTTGAGCGTGCCTATATTATCCTGATGGAAAAATTATGGAGATAGTCACAAGGCCCGATAATGTCACCCTTATCCTTGCTCGGCTTAGAGTATTGTTAGTTGTCATGTTAGCCTTATCAATTCGCCACTTAGACAATAAACGATGTTTTGATTGTGGTATGTGTTTATTTATGTTAAGTTTGAGTTATGTTTTATGTGTTGTTAAACTTTATTATTATTTATTATTAAATTTTGTTTGTGATTGAAGATTAATATGATTAATTACTATTACTTTGGAGTAATAATTAATTATGTGTATAAGTTTGAGGCTGGAAAAAATGGCGACAAGAGGGAGCGGCGGGAGAGGGAGGAGTTCTGGAGTTAGGGATTTTTCAGGAGAAGAGGGAGCCGAATCGGAGGACGATGGCAACAACGAGAGTAGGTTCGAGGTTGGATGGGTTCTTCTGAGTGTTAATCCTACCCGAGAACCTTTGTTTTTCCCTGTGTTGGCAATGTTTCTTCCTAACCCTTTGGCTCTTCTAGCAGTTGAGGGAATTCTCAGGGGAGGTCTAAGGTTTGTCCCTCGTGGACTTCAGTGGATGGATGGCTGTGCTCGCGCTTCTCTAAGCTCTATATGGTTCTTTAGCAGTGTTGTTGGAGGGGTCGCGGCTGGTGCTATGTGGGTGGGGCTTGTGCTTTTTGGCGGATCTATGGCTAAGATTTTTGTTGACCCTGTTGTTGGTGTCGATAGTTCTTGCCCTTCTTGTCCCCCTTTCTCGCTCTTCTCTATTGTCTTTGGCAAGTGTGGAGGGTTCATGAGCTCCTTGGGGGTTGGGAACTTGTTTTGGCTCTTTTTTGGGGGGATTCCCTCAGTACTCTTTGTGTTTCTTCTTTAGTGAGGGATTTTTTTGTTCTTTGTCCCTGGTCTCCTAGGGCTTTCGCAGAGATGGGTTACTCTCCTATAGAGGTGGAGGGTTTGCTTCTGTGTTCCTCTATGAAAGGGATTTTTGGGCTTTTGGACTTCTCCCCTCCTTGTCTGTTAGAGGTGGCCCTTTCTCTTATTGAGGTGGAGATTCGATGAAAGGGAGTGGTTCGACTTCTACTTGTTGCGAGAGAGTTTTTTGGACTGTCAATCTACCTTCTTCCTCATCCTATTGAAGTGGACCTCTTTCCTATTGAGGCAGGGAGATGGAGTGAAGAGACTTTTTGGTTGTTGTTGTTGTTTGAGCTGCTGGCTAAGGCTGCCTATCTTTTCTCTCATGGGTGTCTTCTTGGAAGGGTCTGGGTCTATTCTATCCCAGTTTCCCAGTTGGTTTGTGGTTAGGATACTTTTTGCTACTTTTTGGTCTGGCCCTTTTGTTTTAGGTTTTGGGTGCCTCAGAAAACCCATTTTTGGGTTATGGGAGCCTTGTAAAACCCACAGGCAGGTTGGATGCTAGTAGTTTTCAAGGGCCCAGTTTGGACAGATGTTGTTTTTGGTTGAGGACAGGTTTTGTGTTTGGTTGCCTGAGGACTGTCACAGGTTAAGGGAGCCTAGGAAAACCCTTTTTCTATTGGTTTTGGGTGTCAGTTTAAAACCCAGATTGAAGGTTAGCGGAGCCTTTCAAAACCTTGTGTCTAGATTGTGATTGTATGAATATTTGTTGTAATCTGGTGTTTTTTAAGGTTATGGGTGCCTGGAAACACCCATGGTATCTCTTGAAGGTTAAGGGAGCCTTAGTAAAACCCTTGTGCATATGAAAGACACTGGTCTTTTCTGTCATGGCTAAGGTTGGGCTGCTGGTTTTTTATGATTATTCCTCTTGGCAACGTTGTATTGTGGATTCCAGATCTTGGTAAAATTTGAGGGTTTCGGGTCCCTCCAAAACCTGTTGTAAGGGGTTTCGGGTCCCCTCAAAACTTGTTTTTGCCTTAACCAAAAAACAATTAATTATGTGTATGTATTAAGTATCTAATTGGATATAATACTTTAGGTATTAATTAATTAATATTTAGTTGTTAAATAAATTAATTAAAATTAAGATTTCATCATAGAAGCTTTATTTAATTATTTATGAGGTTGTATTTTAATGTGTGAATAAATTTAATTATATATTAAATTTATTTGATTATTAGAATCTTTAGAATTTTAAAATAATTAATTAGAACTATTTTTCCTAAAAGGAATGTTTTTCTTCCTTCTATGTGCATTGTGTTTTGGGGAAGTTTCCTTTTTCTGGGTAGTTTTTTGTGTAATCCCCATTATATTCTGGAAAAATGTCCAGAATAAGGGATTCTTTTCATTGTTGTTTCTTTGGTGGATTGTTTTGGGAGGGTTTTTTTGTTTTTGGAAAGAAGGATTGGTGCAATGGTTTTGATTCTTTTGGTGTTGGGGTTGTTGTGTGTGTCGGGTTGTGGAATTGGTGGCTCTTCTGCAAAATTTACTTCAGGAGTGCGATTGAAGGTAGGGACTGAAAATCCTTGCGTATGTTTTTTATTAAGTTAAAAACAGGTTTTTAAGGGATCTGAAACCCTACGTATATTGTTTTCCTTAGAATTGGAATTTAAATGTGTTTCTTTCTGATAATTTTCCTATGAAGAGAAGGGGAAATGAATGAATGGGGGTTTGGTCTGTGATTTAATTGTTATGCTGGTGTTAAAAGAATGTCATTGTTTAATTTTTGGGAAGTTGTATCCGAAGTTAAGGAATTTTCATTTTGTTTTATAAAATCCTTGTATATGAATAAATTTTATTCTGATTAAAAAAATTTCTATACTTGTAGTCTAATGGTACAGAGTTTGTTTCCTTTTGTTAAAATTTTAGTCATTAAATTTATTATGATTGTTTCTGTCGGAATTCAATTATTAAAAAATGAATTTGTTTAAAAAATAAAAAATAAAAATAAAAATTGGTCGGGCGTGGGAGTCGAGGACCCACGACCCACCGTGGGTATCCACGACTATAGGTAACCACAACCGTGGTAGCCACACCACAGTCATGGGGACTCCACGGCCTGTGGAATTCCCACAGAGTCGTGTGGGGTTTTCTGTCAGTGGATTTAAAAATGATTTTTTTTTAATATATATATATATATATATATATATATGTTTATTGATGCAGTTTTATTTGGGGTGGGTGTGTGGGTGTGTGTGTGTGTGTGTGTGTGAGAATATAAGTGTATTTTGATGTATTAAGGTATTTTAATTAATCAAGTTATTTTTGAGTAAATAAACCTTTTTTTTTGGCAAAATAAATGTATTAGATTAATGTGTCATTTTAAAAGGGTAATTTGCATAATTTCGTATTTAATTATTTAAAGAATTGTTTTGGATATATTGTAAATAAAGTTTAAATACTTGGCTTCATCTTCTGTTTTGGAAAATTAGTTGTGAATATTTAAAGGAAGGGAATGTGCGTGTTTATTTGATTTAATGCATTTTAATTTGTATTTTGTTCTTCATATGTGGAAGTTATGTTAATGTTGATCCTTGTTTGTGTTTATTTCCTCCAAAGTGGTCATGTGTTAGAGAGTTGACCAAGTGTTGAACGTTTTACTTCTAGGCAAGTTATCCCTTGTAGAAGTTGTATTTGTTGTGCTTAGCACCTCTGTGTTTAATTTTGATCATGTTGACTTTATGAGTTGGGATAGAACCTTGAGTAGGTTAAGTGTCATTAAGGGAGAGTGGCTTCCAAGTGGAAGTAGGGGCCCAAAGTGGCTCCCAGGATAACCCATTGGATGTTGGCTTAATAAGTGATAACCTAATAATGTATTAAGGGGTTGGGTGGTTTATAACATTAAACAAGACTAATGTGCCCCGCTCGTGGTTGAGTGTTTGTAAAGACTTAGGATGCAGTGGGAAGACCTGGAATGGCAGGATCAACTACCTTGTCTTCTCGAAAGGTAAATTGGCATCGTAGGAGACTTGAATAGAGGTTGGGGATCAGAATAACCCAAGATGGGGGCCCGAGCCTATGGAAACCTGCCAGAATAACCTATCTCAAGCTATACAATGACACTCTTCCCTTGTGTTTGTGTTGGTTGTGTGTTAAAAGCACCTGGTACTTTCTTGTTGAAGTCATTTTGTGGTTATGTTATATGTGGTATACCCTGTGATGTAAGTTCAAACCATGTATTGTTTTGTTGTAATGCTTGAGGGCCTTGTGATTATATCCTAGCACGAAGGGGTGGTCCTTTTGGTCCACATGGTCGGGTGATAGTGTTTTTTCCTTCCATCGGATATTTTGTACTAGTCTTACGTGGATGGCTTCATTTTGGTTCCAACTTGTTCTCATGCAATATCTTTAGATGGTGTTTCTATGTATCTACCTTGTTGCATCTCTATGTATTGATGTAACCGGTCTTTGTTTATGCCTACGTGGCAAATGATGTAACATAATGTACTCATTATGTAAAATGATGTAAATACAATGAAACAGTGGATAGGACTTTATTTCTAAAATTGATAAACAATTGTTATAAACAATTAAATGTTTCAGTTGTTTCAAAAATGTTTATGTTACATAATGTATTGTATGAATCTTTATCTTGTTGAAATGAATTACTTTTGTAATTTAATTTGCTTAAATACATGAATGTACTAGATGTAATCTTTAGATGGATTAATGTTCTTTAATGATGAATGGTTAGATCAAATAACACCGTAGAGAAACTCTAAGGGAAAGTTGTAGAAGTCTTTCGCTTGTGCAATAAACTTCAATCTTACTCTTTTTAAGTAATTGAATACTTGTTAAATGTTTAAAAAAAAATTATTTGCTCTCTTTTTCTAGTTTGCTTGTTAGATCCTTTTAGGGTTTTTTGGTGGGGGCTTACAAATGCAATGTGTTGTAGAATATATTAGTTAATTACATCTGTTTCACCCATTTGCCCAAATTCCCCTAATGTCAGATTTCTTGTAGTAAAAGATATTGTAATGGTGAATAAAATATAGTTATACCATTATTTGAAAGATTGTTATTCAAGTAGAAGGATATAACTAAAAACCAATTCCAATAAAAAATAAACCAAAACTGCAAGTTGAATCTGTTCTTACTTATTCGCAGAAAAATAAGGATATACTCAGCAAAATTTAGCTCAACTCCGTCTTTGCTGGGATGGCAAAAAGCCGTCTTAACTGTTTAATACGGTTCCTTAATCAACCATTTTTATCTTGATTTGCAATAGTACATATATAATAGTGTACGAAGATTAATAAGTTCTAAAAATCATCCAGACGATCACGAAAAAGGCTACGTGGCAATGCTTTTGTAAACAACAAACTGAAACAACATGAATTCAAATCAGATATTGGGTTTAAATTATAGTGATTCAGATTTTGACATAATGCGATCAACATTAAAATTTAAAAGGTTATTTGAATTGTGACCGATTTTCTTTGTTACAATATTAATGACCTTTTTTGTATCATGGAAATATAACACAGTTGAAATGGAAACAATCATCTTATTTTGTACCACTGGAAAATTCTCTGCTAGAGAACGAATGGAAAATTACTCTACTTTGACTTAGGATATAATAACAGCCATTGTTGCATCTCCAGATTAAATAAACAAAAACCATTTGACTTTATTTAGAACTAGTTGAGCAAGTCAGCAGTTCATATGCACACGGAGCCTAAACTTAAAACAAACCCTTACTATTTTTGGCTGCCTCTTTCGATATAATAAAACACAAATATCTGACTTATCTGGTAAATGACGACATGAGCCAATGAGAACAGCCAAGCATTTCAACTGTATAAATAAAATTTGGTATCTAAACATCTTTTCCACAATTGAATATCCAAATTCTCCCCAATTTCAAACATTTCAAATACTGAAGCACTGTTTTTGTCATTGGAAAGACCATTTTTCATTTTCCATAAATGCTTTTGCAAGAAACATAAGTTTTAGCGGTTTGGTTTTGCACCTCAGCAGATTTAGATTTATTTTTTTAACTGAAAAAGAAAGGATTGAGTGGAAGTAAAAAGGAGAAATGAAAGTTTTCTATAATATTGTTACAATGTTCATGCCAAAAACTCTACATGTATTGCAGGAATGTGAACAAGTAGTAAATCAAGACTCCAAGATGGGTAGATCAGCAACAAATACAATCAATTGCAAACAAATATTAACAAAAAAATTAATGTCTACTTGTAGTTACAGCTATTCTCTCCAATGGCTCTCTCTAATCCTCCAGTTTCCTGTAGCAACAGAAAAATTCCAAGCTCCAAAATGGAAGATGCTACCAAATAAAGTAAATCAAGTAGTAGGGCTTCAACCAGAAACAATAAACAAGCTGAAAATACAAGAATAAAACTTTCCGGAGGAAGATCCATGCAAAGAAAATGCTTCTATATTGCAGCCCGCAGGGCACCTCGGGCAGCCTCACGCCTCATCTCTGCTTCTTTTCCTGACCCCCTAAAGTACATGTATACTTGCTGCATAACCAAAAGAAATAACCGTGTCAAAGAAAACTGAGTATTTGTCACAATTTTTCACAATTTTTCTAGAGAAACAAAATACATTTGTGAGAAAAAAATGGCATATTCTGACATACTGTTTTCACAGAACCATTCACAAAGAACTAAACTGCAGTCAGCAAAGTAGAATGAGACATCTCAGTTTAATCCCAAAATAAAAAACAATTCAGCTTTGGATGAGTTTATTTTTAGCATCTCAACATGCACGGTAAATAAATTATAATGTGGAAATATCACAACATTAATCTAAAAGCTGTCGTTAAAAACCAATTTGGTGCTTGATATCCAGGATTATCCACAATGAAGAATACATACTAAAATAAAGAAATACATTACTTGTAGCCTCACCTGAAGGACTCTCATACTTATCAATGTCTCCAAAGTGAACAAGATAAAACCAATAAGGTAGAAAATCTGTCAATCAATCAAAACAAAAATGTGTATTAGACACCAATAGCCTAGAAGTAAATTGTTTTCTCACGTAAAGAACATTGACTTCTTCTATCAAAGGCACATCATAGTACTTACCCCAACCAAAACGTGGTCAGAAAACACATCTATGAGTGGGAGGATACCCCTGTCATATCATACATGCAAGCCACAAAGGGTCTATGTCAATCATATGTTGGAAATTTACTGCTATGATATCAAAAGCAACGTATCATTAATCTAGGACCAATTATTAAAAAATTATTTGACTTGCAAAAAATTGTTAAAATGAAGACCCTCTTATAGACCATTCACTAAATAACACCCCTTCGAATCACAAAAATTATTTGTGGAAGAGATAAAAAGCAAATGCAGATTACGTAGATTACATAAGAGCAGCTTCATCCAGAGAGCCATGGTTAGTGCTAGAGTAAAACAATTGCCATGACATTGACAAGCGTTCAGGTATGAGACCATGATAAAGAATGTGAATGCAAATACTATGTCCAAATTTCAAGTGAATTTTGAAAGAAAAGATATCCCCAAGATGTGCCCTAGAATTCAATACTGCATTCTCCAGTGTGATACGGTTATAAATAGACAGCTGCAAGTCTTTCCATCTGTATTTAAAATAAGTTTTCCACTCGGTGACCCCATGTATATCATCCATAGGACAATTTATTCCAGAGAATGCTATATAGTTTTAAAAAACAAATATCAAAATAATGGGAAGGATGCCTGTTTAGTATCCCCAGAGAAAATATAGTACCAGGAAAGCAATGCCACGGAAATTTTGAAAGTGGGTACACAAACCTGAAAATTACTATAGCATAAATCATCAACTTTAAGTGTTTTCTCCAACAATTACTATAGCCTAAACCATCAACAAAAGTTCTAAGGATGACATCATAAAATAAAAAGCTAAAGAAGTTATCAAAGCACTTTGCAGGATAATCATTTGCCACAGATTACAGTACAAAGGCTACACAAATTTGACCATTGTCAACATGAAGTGGTCTACCAAAGACATGGTGATAAAGTCCCAAGGAATGGATCAAAACCACTGAAACCCTGAGATGCACAATCTGGGATAGGTTACACTTTACAAAAGCATATGTGTTTGAGTTTCTCAAGAGAGACCTGCAGGGGAACTCTTTAGCAAGGTCCTAATAACGCAAACTTCACTTGACCCAAAATCTATAGTTTTTTGTTTTGAGTATAGTTATTGTGTCACGTGCCCACAATAATATTTTCAACCCCTGGCCTCCCCCCTTCAGATGTCCTACAAAGATTTAGTAATAACCCAAAAAGAATCCCCCTGTATTCCTTTCCAGACATGTTGCCAACTGCCTCCCCCCTTCAGATGTCTTACGAAGATTTAGAAATACCCCAAAAGAATCCCCTATATTACTTTCCAGCCATGTTGCCAAAACAATTATAGACAAAGTCATCCACCAAAGGCTCAACAAGCAAAGAGTATAAGATAAAGGAAGTTTTACCCAAATGTAAGTCAAAGGTTAATTTGCTCAGGAATCTGCATGTCCTTGTGAAGGAAGCACTGTAATGGAGATGGTCAAAACATTCCTCAATTTGGCATAATGTGAAGTGAAAATTTGTAGTTTACAAACCAAGTACTTGGCAGGTCACCAAGTACTTGTTGGTTTTTCTACTGGACAAATATTTACCTTGTTAATGCGCAAGTCATTACAGATAAGTTTCCAGCAAGTTTTGGTGCCAAACTCGTGCAAGCACTCAGCGAATCTGAATCCAAAACTCACCAAACATTGGATTCACATGTGGAAAGAAAAAAAACATGGAAATTAAGCCGAAAACTCTTCTTTTTAAATATGCACGCCCACACATCTTTCTCACACAAAATTTTCAAATCCTTTGAGCATCCTTGGAATTGGAGCAAATTGGATGAGCATATTTGAGGATTTACAGGTTTCTAGGTTAATTATTTGCTTTTTTATCCAATCAATATAAATTTGATATGTTAATATTAAGTTTGTAAGAATTATTGACACTTACACATGCAATGAATTCAATTCACAGAAATTTGTTGTTAATTTATGCTAATTTTTTTAATGAAATTCCCTAACAAAGAGTTTTACACTTTAGTGTCAGAAAATATTTATTTTAGTTAAATAAATCAATGGCATTGATATTAATCACCATATTCCATTTGAAATGCATCTCGTATGTTAATTTATTTTGTCTTTTGTATTCAAATCACTATTGTCCTTAATGTTTTCTGGATCTGAACATAATCTGTGTTAGATACAATGGCATCTAGTTCCCCATAAGGCTTAAGCATCAATTAGTGGAAATCATCCTACTAGAAGCCTTGACCCGCTTGGAAATGTCATAATGGGACCAATATCAAGGAGTGTGATTTGCACCTTCTACTTGAAGAAAGCTTAATGGAGGCATCAACCACCTCAAATACCACATTGCATGCATCCCTTGCCGCAGTGCAAAGCCATGTAAAAATGCAACGGAGAAGGCAAAAAGAGAGATGTAGATACTTCTTCCATTGTTTGATGGGGAGAAACTAGAGAGGGTGAGGACTCAAGCAGCCATAGCAGCAGCCATTAATCCTCACATGGAAGTGGATACAGAGGAAAACATAACATCGTGGGCTAAGTCATGGTCTATTTGTACAAGGTTCATCCACCTCATCCATTTTGAGCAAACTACAGTCACAAGGCTTCTTTTGCACCTAGAAACATACCTTGAGCATATCCTCTATTACAAGGTACAGGGTTCAACAAGGAGGTGCACCAACAAGCAGATAAGGTATGTGTGAAATTTTAGTTTTACAACACAATTCCCTTCAACATGGCAAAGAGCCATACTAGAAGAAAAGGATACAAGGAACCCTTTCCAAAAAACAAAAGTAGTGGCAAAAGTTCAGCTGCACCATTCTTTGAGAGTAGACGGACGGAAGAAACCACACCCTCATTAATTTTTTGGTGGCTTTAAACAATGAGATGTTTTCTTTTTCAAAATTAATTGATGCCTCTAGCAAAATAATGAATGAAGACACTTTGAGCCTAACGCTGGTGGAGGATGTCTTAGAGGGTAAACATGGAGAACATGATACAAGTTGTCATTTACAATACCACAACATACATGGTGGCTGGAAAATTGCTTTAGGATAGGCATCTATCACTCTTGTGAACCCCTTATACAACACATTGCCTTCACCTTCTTTGGAGGGCATCGACAAAATTGGTTGGGTGAGACCAGTAATAGAAGATGCAAAGAACGTCATAAAATATATTTATAATCACCCTTCGATTCTCAACTTGATGAGAGATCACACCAAGGGGAAAAAGCTTATGCAATTGGTTGTCACAAAGCTTGCAACTCACTTCCTAACATTTCAAAGCATTACCAATTTGTTGGCATCATCGAAGCAAATGTTTGTAAGTCAAGCATAACTAGACTCAATGTATTCAAAAAAGGCTTAAGGAGAGAAGATCACATAGATTTTGATTAATGTATTTGCAAAGAGAGTTGCAAAGACTGTCAAGGTAACTTAAATTTCAATTTCAAATTGAATCATTTTTTGTTCAATTTAACTTTAATTTGCTGATAATTGTAGGTGTAAAGCCTTTGGAAAGGGTCTCTTCTCTTTGTGGATGGGGATCAAAACCGAATTGAATACATTTATGAGACAATGGATGGGGCCAAAGAGGCCATCCAAAACTATTACAACCAACCCCATGTTTTTCTACTCTAATAGTTTCATAAATATTAATGGGAAGGTTATGGAGGGCATTTCAACATGCATTGAAAGGATGACACCCGATGTTGAGACAAGAGACACTATTATTTCAAAGTTACAAAATTACAAGCTAACTATGGGGAGGGTCTTTTCTTTAGCACTAGCCACACCAAGTAGCAAAAAATGGAGTCTTGAATATCTGATTTGTAAGTTCTTGGTGGGAAAATCAGGGTGAAAACGAACCAAATATTCAAAATCTAGCTCTCTGAATATTGTCTCAACCTTGTAGTGCTTTTAGATGAGCGCAACTGGAATTGTTTCAATCCATTCACAAAAATAAGTGGAATGGCCTAGTTTTTGTGCAACAGAACCTTCAGCTTTGCACAAGAAAGGTAGGCACATCTACGCATGATCTTATGTACTTTGATCATCCATTGATCCCTACAGTGACTAAACTACAAAGGATAAGGAGGCCCAAATTTTAAAAGAGGACGATATTGCTAATTTTGAAAGGCACACTATAGAGGGTGTAGATGAAACAAAAATGAAACGGATTTGGATTGAATGACATCATTGTAAATCGTGTCCAACATGAGGCAAAGGAGGAGTCACTGCCATCTAATAGCAGCAACTAAAACTGAGTGCGAAGACTAGACCTTCTCAGCAATTTCTCACTACAATAGAGAAGAGGAAATGGTAAAATCTTGTAATTTGTAACTTGCATGGATATGTGATTTATGATGATTGTCTTAAAGCCATATACACACGCACCTACACATATGTAAAACTGCTAAACTAGAGTGCAAGCAAAGCTGAAGAAAGATCTATTGACCAAAATAGTGAGTGGCAAAGGATTTAATCGCAAGGTAGCATCTATGAATTGGATGCAGGTTGAAGAGGAAGCCTGTAAAGGGTCTGTAGTCGATCTGTATGAGTGCTGTAAGGCTTAAGCCTGAATGTCCAGCTAAGCCGTTTGATGTAACTCTGAAAGATTGATAAGGGTATACTGTTCCAAGTAATTCTATTAAGCTTGACTGATGCTCATTGATTATAATTTCAGCTGAATGATTGTTTCTGAGTATTAAGACAGCATGTTTGTACATCCCCTATAGCTGGAACCTCCATCCCTAATGGCATCAAATTATCATCTGTCTTCAAATTTTGTCAGGCCAGAGACAATTACCCTCCAGATAATGTACAAATTAAGCTTACTATAGCCACCATCACTGTGTTTAATTAACTACAAACTTTTCAGGAAAAACGGTTCCAAAACAGGACTTTTCTACAGAGCTTCAATGCATCCATTCCAAATTGCCTGCTCATTCCTGGTCTACTTTTTCATCATGCCAATAGCTAGCTACAAGCCCTTATTCTATGCAGATGCATAAGTCCCTGGGATTGCACCAAAATGGAAAAGAATGATCAATATCAAACAGATCTTGATCTAAAACAAACAAGAAACAAAAGGTAGAAACCCAAGCAAAGAGAACACTAAAAGAAAACTTTATGATAAGGTTTTAAATCTATCGCAGATCCTATTAAATCAAAAAGATGAGTCATAATTTTATTCAAATACTTGATTGAAGACCCTGGACATCTGTCACATATTATAAAGGTCATAATGTGTTTCAAAAAGTATAAAAAGTTAAAAGATGGATACTGAGCAAAGGTATGACTAGAATACAAGCAAGAGGAGCAAACCACATTTTGAATTGAAAAAGAATTAAAACAAAGATCCTTACGTTAATGATTTTCCTTTGAAGGGTATTGGAGGAGCAACAACAGCCAAAAAACAGAAACCAATGTGAATCTACACAGCAAAGTATGAAGTACAAATGATTAGCTGGTACAATCATTTAGAAAATGCAAATGCTAAAAGAAGAATTTAATTAATAGAGGGAAAGAGAAAATATTACCAGGTAAAAAAAGAAAAACCGACCAAATTTTAATGCACTTTCAGTCCTGAAATGTCAAGAAAGGAATTTCAGTATGAATGAAAAAATAAATCTCATGCATGTGGATTTTGAAAGGAGCAACAAAAACAAGAAAATGATTCGAGCTATAATACCTCATAGCGCGATATAAAGGTCTGTACCACAGTACATAAGCCCCCGGGACACCAGAAAGTAAATAGATGATTGCAAGAAACCATATTTTCACCCCTGTATTAAAAAAAAACAATAACTCAGTTACACAAAAAGATGTGATGTGCTATCTAGCAAGTGATCAATAAATTCCCACAGAAAGTGGAAAAGGCATTGGAAGTTCAAACTTCATGTGGAAATTTGAAGAAAGCACCTATAAGTCTTCATACTCACCATAGCCTCTAACCCAAGCAATAGTCACTGCAATAAAGTTCCATACAAGACACAAAGTAATTCCTGCAAGAAGTGCCATATAATCAGGAAATCAGCACAAACCTAGAACTGAACAGATTACAAGCAAAACTCAAATTAGAAGCAGCTTACTCAATCCTCCATAAAATCTAATGAAAAAATGTTGAGCACCAAATAACAACTTTAAGTATCTCATGGAAAAGAAACATAGGCATACAAACATATACACATACATAATTAATATTTTACCACAAACCTTACTGAAAGAAAACTATCAATTTAAATTCTCTTCCTTTAAGCATTGTTGGTAAGAAGGAAAGAAGGAAATTATATTGAAGTCCTGGATTAAAAAGGTGTGTCAGTGTGACTGAAAAATACAAGCCAATGTGCTACCAGCAAGTGTTTATCTAGGAAAAGATGCCTCTAAACGATGAGAGAAAGTTGTAATGCCAAATAAAAGATGAAAGTACCAGAGATTTGTCCAAATCTAAAATTTAGGAAATAATGAATTCCAATCAAACACAATTAAAAGCACAAAAACCACAGCAAATGGTAAAAGTGATCACTAGTCTTGAATTTTTGTAGTGGCAAGAGAGCATGGGGCACAATCGACCACTAATCAGTCCCTAAAAGCAGACAAAGAACTGGCCCGACCTAGAGAAGGTAAGGCCAATAAAACTATCTTCAATAGTTGCAGGTTAACATGTTCTCCTACAAACCCAAGGTAGAAGATTTCCTGGAGCAGGTCAAAAACTAGAGATGTTGTCTACAAATCTAAATTGGATGTAAAGAACCAGTCATCTCCGTGCATCAGTTATGGAATCTGAGGATCTAGGATCACCCCTACAAAGTACAGAAAATACAATGACTGACTATGCTCCAGCTATCTATTTCGATATTGGCTAAGTTACAGAGTTTGAAGTACCTCCAACATGTTGGACTGGTACAAGAAACATTATCAGAAAGACAGACACATGAAAGTCAACGTATAACAAAAGAAAAAAGCTAGACACTTCTTACTAGGACACTAAAAGAAAGCAAACATGCTTCTCCCAGGCCCATAAATAATAAATAGAAAGTTATTACCTCTCCCTGATCTCAATACACTGAGCATATCTAAAGATTAAGTGTCCATAATAAACTGAGCAAATATGTTGCTCATATTCCATATTGAGATAATATGACCAAACTCCCATAGTCTCCAAGTTGGAATCTATAAGATAGTGTCAAAGTTGCGGATGCGGAACAGCAGTACACTCCACTACTACTTGAGACTTCTACACCACTTAAGATGAGAACTACAACAATCACCTGTCAATTGAGATTTTCTTCAATGACAAAGTGTTGGCGCTTTAATATAGCAGAATACAAAGATCAAAAATCCCTCTATTCAACTCTGTGTACCACATAAATTAAGAGAGATGACCAGGTGAGTTAGATTAGATATGACTGCAGCATCTAAAATGAAGGAATCCTCCACTAAAGTTAATAAGAGTGCACTCACCAACCACATTCCCTTCTTCCCAACAAAAAAAAAACTAAGCTCAGCTCAAAAAGGAGTGATAAAGTCCTCAGACCTTATAAAAGATTGAAATTCTTAACAAAAATTTAAGGATGTTTACCTCATAAAGTTGTCTCTGCATCTCAGCGAGCACTAACCCTAAAGCGCAAATGCTTTCTTTGTATTCTACATTCTTTTCTAAATCTATATTAAAATAATTATTATTTTCCAAAAAAGATGATACGAAAAACCAGTGATCTCATATCCACTTCAGTGACAAACATGTTAACATTCATGAGAAACTGGAAGTACTTTAAATATGCAAGATAGCATTGTTGAAATTATTGAAGTGTTAATGGAGTCCATACCTAGCCATGTAGCAAAGGCAGTATACTGCAGCCTCTGTAGATGAGTTGGTATTTCCCTTGTAATATCATGGTGAATGATTGGAAAAAATGGTGGCCAATTTTTTTCTTCAATGACAATCCCAGCTAAAAATCACAAAAAATATCAAGAAACTACTTAGATCAAATAACAGAATTAAGAAGGGAAGAAAGATAACTTCAATCTTCAAAATATATTACAAATTTAGAACACGTTAGAAAATAAAGCAGTTTAACAGTAACCTCGTGCAGCAGCTTCTTCCCTCCGTTTTAAATCCTACAATTACAAAAGAAGAACTCAGAGGGCCTTTACTATTAGATAAAATGAAGCAAACTATTATATCAGTTCCTTTATGGAACTTACATCATGAAGGACATGTGCATATTCTAAAGATATGCAAAAATGAATAAAAACGTCACACAATATGCTTGTGAAATTGCTTCAGGTTGAAGATGAAAGAGATTGCATTTTGCCATCTTATAACAAATTAATTTTGTAGACAACATAATGATAAATTATAATGTAGATGGGCTGCATCAAGTCTCAAACAAAAATACAGTCTACCTTTAAACAAAACTGTATGATATTATCAGAAATTTAAAATGTGAATAATCCTCACCACATACCTGCTCTCTCCTCTTCAACTCTGCTTCCTTTGCCTGCAATTCCTTCTCCTTTTTCTTTATATCCTACAGTCCACCAACATGAAGGTTAAAAACTTGAAATAAATTACAAAGAAGAATTGTTATTGCATTCAGAGAACATAAAAAAAAAAACAGATAGACAATCATATATTACTTCTTCAGACATACTTTTGCTGATCCAAGTGGAATGTCCACAGTAGCACCATGGTCGTAGTTGAAATCTGCTGGTTCAGGGGGCAGAGGTGAAAGCCTTGAATTGGCAACAGATGGGACACTATTATGCTGTGAAAATAGAAGTAACTTTTTAGCTCATTACCAAAATAATCACAAAGAAAACTAAAGTCAAAAACATGAAACTTGCAATATTTTTTTAGGAATAAATTGTAAGTAATCAGATTATAGTTGACAGTCCTCAGTTTTAGCAATATGGCACAAATTGTGAATTGATAAAATTAGTATACAATTTAAGAAACGGATACCGCATTACAGAACCTCTAAGATCACTTAGCTAAGAACATGCAGAGGCAGAACATATAGCATCTTCCACTATATTAACCAAACTTGAGCCTTCCCAACAGAAGACCTGGGCTCTGATTATATGTTTAGACATGTGGAATACCATGTAGGTGAAACTACCAAGCAAAACTACAGATGTCTACTGTAATGTCCCCATTTTGAGATAGAATTTAATAATAAATAATAATAATAAAATTTAAATATTAAAAATTAAATTAAAATATAAAAGAATATAATTAATTAAAATTTAATTAAGTTAATGAATGGTCAAAAGACATGGAAGGAAAAGTTGTGACTCCCTCAGCAATGAGATATAAAAGAGAGAAGAGAACCTCATTTTTGAGGGGGATAATTTGGAAATCAGAAGTGCACATCTGATTTAATAAGAAGTGCAGATCTGATTATGAAAGGTTATGTCCCTTTCAAAGGGCAGAAATAATGAAGAGTTGCACTCTTTCAAAAGGTGCTAATGGTGAAAGGGTATGTCTATCATGTCCCCCCATTTATAGTATAAATAATTAATAGAGTTTTTGCCATATAAAATAATATGTTAAAATCATATTAAAATTATATTATATTACACTGATATTAAAATGATATTATATTATCAATTTACACTTTTTATTGAATGATGTTATTATATTAACAATATACATTATATTATAACGATGCGTTTGTATTAAAACATATATTATATCTGTTGACCAATGAACTCCTATACTCACCAAGGCCCAATAACCATTCATTAAGGGGTGGTTTGAATAGTCTCCAATATCATGGTATTATATGAAGCGATGCTCTTTTTGAAAGGAGACGTTAAAAGATAGAACAGCACCCCTTCTAAAAGGGGCGCTGCCCATTAAGGGACCATCGTGGCTTTTCACCATGATATGGGGGAGACACTAATGCAACATAATGTAATAGAATTGTAATAAATTATGTCAAGTATAATTAATTATCATAATGGGTTGAATTGAATAATAAATATAACTTCATTAGAATATCACAAATGGTTCATTGTATATGAGGGATTCTCTCTTAAGTACACCACTCCATAGTGGACGCCTAACACCTACCACATGGAGCCAAGAGGGGTGTAGCAACTGCTCTTTGGCTTAAGAGGAAAGGTGGTTATGATGAGGGGGAATGGCGATAGGACACCTAACTAGGTACGCCACTCCATGATGGATGCTTAACACCTACCACATAGAGCCAAGAGGGATGTAGCATCTGCTCTTGGGCCTAGGGTGGAAGGTCTCTTGGACACTCTATCCAACCAGCCTACCCTAGTGCACTAAGAAATTGGATAATAAAGAATGGCAACTAACCTACAATCTGATTTTATCTAACAAATATAATGCTAGTGGTAATTAATACATTAAAAATTTATGTCATTCAATGTAATTCATTAGCATATGTTTCAATTTATAAGTTCCTTCATATATGTTCTCTAATTTTGTGTTGCAGGAAAACAGTATACAAAGGTACTCCCTTAAAACTTAATTACCTATTTCAGATTTGGGAAAATTTGAGATAATTTAGAATATAACTAATTAGGGGACATTATAGTATCTTTTGCCAAAGGGCATGCGTGATGAGCGGTGTGACCTCTCCCTCACATTGAGAGATATAAAGTAGAAGGAATCAAAGCATCCCAGAAACACCACCATGGATTGGATCAGATCAGAACTGTTATTAAGTTACAGGCAGTAGCATCTTTGTTCTTGGTGGTATGCATGGGGATGTGCTGAATATATGCATGCTTAATATATGAAGCCTGATAATGTTGTCATGCAGAATTTAGTAGTAATATTGATATAGACTGCAATATGTATGACAATCATACTTAATTTCATATATATTCATAATACATGAGAAGTTAGTATACTTATAGTCTGAATCATGTTATTACTGTCAGTATTTAAGAAGATGGGATTGAGTTGTTTCCAAGAGGGGCAGTCTAAATCCAGCCAATAGGATGATTCCCAAGATAGGGTAGGGATGAGTGTCCCGTAAACCTTGAGGGCATAGTCGCAAGATAGGGTAAGGGCTTGGATCTGTAAACTTTGAGGGAGCCTATTGAGTTTGGTATCTAAGCGCTTGGCAACATAGTCATCTCCTCCTTCCTTAAAAAACTGTAGTAACAAAGATTGAACTTTGCATTAAAAATTATGGATGATAAAATTAATTATCTACGAATAGAATTAATTGCCTAGTATGGTGGATTGACAATTTTTTCATGAATAATTGATAAATTATTTAAAACTATGAAATATCACAGATTTGATTTAAATTAAGGAAAGAGCTAAAAATAGAGTTGTCTCTTAATCAATTTAGTTTAAGTCATAAGTATATTGAAATAAATTAATTACTGTTATAACAGGCCTAAACTTAGTAGGCAGCATTACATCTACTTACAATCTAAAATTAGAGATTGAAACCAAAGAGGACCTTAATATTATCACGAACGGACAGCATATGCCTTGAGAAAATGAAAATTACAAAACAAGGCACAATACATTGAATGATAACAATGATGTCAAAGTACTAAATGACTATTAAAATAACAAAGTTGACAAACAAAAATGAAGACTGTGTATCCTCACTGATCCTGACAACAGTAAAGGCATTAAAGTCTAATGTTTATGTATGATGTGGCTGCTGCTGATGATGTAAGACTTCCACATCCGATAATGAAGCTGACCTTGTTGGAGACCCGTCTATGAACTTGTCTATATCCAAGTGCTTGGTTTTGAAATTACACAGTATTTTGTTGCAAACTTGGAAACACTGTGCTATCCTCTAATTCATCAAGGCTCTTTGCTTGGCCAGAGATTTGGTAATGGATTTAGCATAAAACATATGATAGAAAAGATACAAATACGGACATAACGGAATCAATAGCTCCTTGTATTTGGAATAGACTGGGATGTTAGAGGTTGTTGAACATAAAGAAATGTTATACCATGAGCTCAACAAAGGCATTAAATTATGAGAAGCAATGTACACGAATGGATTGCAACATCCAAATGGCAACACATCTGCTTAGAATTACCAAAAAAAGGCCTCGAAAATATGGAGAACTATTAATATATCTATGTATTTGAGAAGATTCAAAAGACTCCAAGCACTAGTGAAAGTTTCCAAGCACTGGTGAAAGTAGTGATCCCTCCATTATTTGTTTCTAGAACATGAGGATCACTACTAATCCATGTGCTTAATCCTGTGGAAAATGTTCAATTCTCAATAAAAAAATTAAAAATGTGTTTAAACTTAAGTACTAATAAGATATGCGTATAGTGAAACATGAAATATGTACAAGTGTAGCCGGTTCACATTCTGAGACAGCATTGGTACTTATAAACAAAGAATACATTGACCTCATTCTTCTTTCTGGTCTCAAAAACATTGGTTTTGAATAGTACTGAAAGAAATTAAGTTTACAGGAAATGACAACAAGAGTGCCCCCTGAAAAGTGAACTCAATGTGGAAAGCTATAAAGTTCAGTATATCCTTCCTCCTCCACCACATTCTCCTTCATGACAACTACTTGATGTGTAAGTAAAACAAATCTGACCTATATGTCTATATATGCATCAATGTGTGCATGTAATGCATGACATATAACATTTATTTGCATCAACACAAATCTAAGTATGCACAAACATACCTTTGCACAATCATATACATGTATGCATGTATGCAAAGAGATGGAGTACATAATTTGGTTGTGGACACTATAATAATGGCAGATTGAGTTGTTCATTGTACTTACTGTTGTATAAAATGGTCCTCCACTATATGGAGGTTGTCCGGACACCTGTCCTCGTACTACTGGATCCTGTGAAGTCAAAAATGATGATCCCCCTTAAGCTTTTCACAACATTAAATTTAAAAAAAATATATGATATAACATAAAATTAAATTGTAAATAGGGTTTTTCTTTTGCTGATGGCAGCATTTTGTAAATAGGGTTTCAGCTCCCTTAAAAACCTATTTGATCTTAATCAAAAACATAAAATTAAATTGTCAAAAGTTCTCTAAATCTTAAATCACTTAGAATGTATATCATATCAGTTTCTAATTCACAAGCCTATGAGGTATTTGGTATTTTATTTGAAACCATGGTTACCCAAAGACTCATACCCTGACCCCCAGTACTTGTCTATAACATTGGAAATGTCTCCTGGTCTCCAAGAAACATGGGATGTTTCCAGACATTTAAAGGCTTCATACAATGTATCCTAGGATCTCTATACATCTCCCGGAAGCATCCTCAAAAGCAAGGAAACTCCTAGATATATAATTAATTACATTGTTTTGACTCTTAACCTAGTGTGCTAATAATGGTTGACAAGAGTTAAAGAATTAAAGAAAAAAAGTGATAGATGTGTAATTTTCCAATTTCATATTAAATTTAATAAGCATTTTTGTGTCAGATAGTACTAGTAAAAAGAGATAAGATTACAGAGACTTCAGTGTGCACATAAGTTGTATCAAATAATTGAAATGGCAAAAATTGGGTGCTCTGTAATAGCTTGTGCTGATAAACTGTATGCCAAAGATGTAACACTAACACTAAAACTCTAAATTTCAAATTTGTTTATTTTATATTGGGCTGTCTCTGGGTATAGTCCCCAAATGGCATCCAAGCCTCAGTACCCATCTCCCGTACCAAAAACCTCCCCAGTGTCTAGGTGACTACAATTGAAAAGTTTAATCATTTTGTAATTAGACAATAAAATCCTTGAGGTTAAGGATATACAAGATCTATATATTGATTTAATAATTAGTTGGATTAAAAAACCAAAGGAACTTAATGGGAAAAAAAATTTAAAAAACTTATGCTATACAATTACCAAAAACCTTCAAGTTCTGCTCACCAATGTTAAAGGTATTTTTTTCTTCAAAGCCACACCACACATTAAGCATCTAATGTGAAGACAGCAACAATTCTTTCAGAAACTTTGTCTTAAAGGTTAGTAGGCCTGCCCACAGTCCATCCTTATTCTAATTAATTTGATTTCCTTGTTACTTGTTGGACCTCTTCCTTAGGTGGCCACGTATTCATGCAAGTTCCACATGATTGTGTTGCATATTTGGAAGGAAGCAGGAATAGGTGCATCTTCAATGACAAATCCCTTCCTCTTCATGAATTAAAAGTCAAAATAGAAGTTCGTATAAGTAAATTTCTTAACTCCATAGTTGACCTTTCTCCTCCAAAGATCTATGCTGTCTGGGACAACATGATCAATGGCAAGTGGAAGCTGCTAAAACTCCCAATGGGCTACTATCAGAAGATAGTTGAGGAGCAAAATCATGCATATTGGTCTGCCCCCTCATGTTGTAGAGCAAAATTATATTTCGACAAGGCCTCACATGGCAACCCAGAACAGTTGGGGCAGGTACAATTCTTAGGAATGAAGCAGGTAATCTCATTTGGGAAGCTTCAAAATGCTTGCCCGTTTGCTCTAATAATGAGGCTGAACTCGATGTCTGACTCTTTCTATGGATAAGGATAGAGGCAAAATAGATATCAAAGGAGATTCTTTGTTTTGTCCAATGTTGTAAAATCGCGAAAGCTCACAAACTAGAAACTTCCAAAAAAGCTGGACAGAGCCATAATGCTTCTTAATCAGTTTTGGGATTTCGCAATACAACATGTTTACAGGGAGTCAAGTTCGGCAGCAGATATGTTAGCAAATCACAGGTGCGAACAAACAGTGGTTATCATTGTGTCTAATCAGGTTTGCCAATGGGATAGTTTGAAAGCCATTGTTGAAAGGGAGTTGATTTGGCCCTCATCTGATGGCAACCAATGGCTTATTCGTCTCTGCATATCTACATGGTCTCTCGAGTCACCTCACCGATACTCATTTGCTTGTCTACTTGTCTTGTTCCCTATGGCCTTTTTCATGTGCAGACAATTTGTGTGGAGATGGTGGATCCTGTCTGGGCTTGTCACATCACAGTTCCTTTCATCCAAGCATGGAAGATTCTCGGTTTCAAAAACATTCTGTTGGAAGCTGCATTATTGGCCGTGTTCGGTATATTTGGTTCCCTATTAGCCACTTAAATGGGCATTGTGCTGGCTGGAGACGCCATCAATTATGTTTGGGTCTGTGGCAATGTTTTTGCCCATGCAGCTTTAAAAATCAAGCATGAAGTTTTGGATTTGTCTTGTGTCATTCTCAGATTGCTTGTTCCTCTGCTGGATTGAATCCCTTCAATAATTTACTGTGGAACACCTTCTCTAGCTCGATACTGACCCCTGGATGTGCCTTGTGGAATTCAAGTTGGGTTTGTCCATCCCTCTGCTATGCCGAATGTATAAATCTCATATGTAGGATCTCTGAGATGTTTTGTTCAAGTTTATAATTTAAAGGGAGCTGCAACACTACTATTTTCTACAACAATACCATAATATCTAGGTCTGCAATACAGTTAAGCCGTGCAGCTATTAAATACTTTCAATTCATACAACTTTCTGTTAGCATACATAATAAAAAAATTATGGTGAAAGAGTAACTAAGGTTGGTTAGTTCCCAACTGAATTTATCGTAAGAAGAACATCAGAATCACCAAAGAAAAACTGGCCTCAAATTTAGATTTACTAACATAGTTCACTTTTAATAAAATCATATCTAATTTTTTAAATCATAGTAAATAGACAAGACTACTTTAACAGTTGATTACAGATAAGATACTAATTTTAGACCCAAGTACCAATAGCTGAGGTGCATATCCTGTTCACCTTATATGTTGATCATGAATTTACATGCATGTATAAAAACACAAACAAGCTTCATCCTCTGTCAAACATATTAGGAAGAAGCATTCCTGCAATACAAATCAAAACATAGTTAAACTAACGTGACTGCAAAAGAATCAAGTTACAAGGTATGCAAGGTGTATTTTGAAACCTTTTTCTTTGCAAAAGGATGCATAATTAAGATCCCGGTACCCTAATTAATTTAATGCAGCCTTTGATCGTGAATCTCACCCATTGATTGAAGATACATCTCACCCAATGTTTCATAGAATCGAAACCAACCTCAATTTTGGGTTCTCTATGGTGACTGTTTCCTAATTTCAATAAAAAACATTACGAACAGTTTTGGCATTGTGCCTTTTGGGTTCTCTCTAGCTTGTAGTTGTTGTCTATATGATGTCTGCAATTTACAAATAATTTACTGTAAAACCGTACCAGGATGTGATGAGATTTTGTTCTACATTTATATTCAAGCTTCCCACATTGCAAGCCTTCTTTTATGGAGACTCTACTATAGTTGACATGACCTTACCCAGCTATAAATATTTTTTGTTACCGAAATGCATTTTTTAATACCCTTTCGGTGATTATGCTCGAATGCAAAAAAGTTCAAATGAAATCAAGAATATAAAGAGGCAAATCTAATCATATTTCCACAAAATTAAGCACCAACAAAACCATAAAAGCATGCCTGCATAGATATGTGCATCATTTATGAATGAAATGGGCTCAAGTTGTAAACCAACAGGACTTCATGGCTGAGCCCTAGGTTCAAAGATATGTTTGCGGGTAGAATTGATTAAAGTGCTGAAACGAGGCCAGGCATAAATCCTGAACGAATTTGTAACATAAAATAGCTCTCGTTCATGGCATCTATGCCAAAGATTTCCTCGTAAGGTCCCAATTTACGGTTTAGTTGAAATAAGGAAGTTTGGAAAATTTCGTCGCCAATTAATCTAACTTCCAGATCTCACAATGAGAATCCAAATCAATAATTCTTTTAGGGCAGAAATCCAGGATCTTTACACAGAAATAAAACTTCAGAGAAAAGCCCTCGTAAAAATGAAATAAATCCTCTCTAACAATCGGGATCCAAATTTTTCAAAGGTCATTGCGAGTATGAAACAACTCTGAAATCTCGAATTCGCCATTTCACAAATTATATTTGCGTAGATTTAACCGAGAAATTCCGAATATCAAAAAGCAAGAAAAAAAAATCAGAAAAGAACCGAAATTTTTGACGAATACTGACCGAGAAAGGATTGACATCCTCTTCCTCTGGCTCGAACGGATTTCTATCATAACGACTCCCCATTCTTCAGTAATTCGACCGCTCTCTTACAAATTTCAGACTTCCAAGAAAAAAAAAAGAATCTTTAACAAGCGACTCCGATCTTCTTCACAAATAAAGACTGGCAATAAACATCCCTGTGGCCACTGGAAACAAAAACCCCAAATGCTGGCTTTCAATAAATTTTGTTTTGTTTCCTTTTCTCTTTCTCTTTCGCTTTGAAAATGCGTGCCACCGTTCCCCGCATGTGACCACCGGTAAAGACGCTTCGGTTAAAACGCGTCCGTCCAGACTATATTTCCGTCTATTTGTCTTGGCTGACGGAGAGGCCAACGGAGAAGAGGTAATTATTAAATTTGGAAAAAAGAGTGAAATATCGGTATTCTCATTCCTTGCAGTCGAAGTCACGACGTCTCAGTTTGTTTTCTTGCTTTTGTTGGCTTTATTTTATTTTATTTATTCAATATCTTGAAAAGAAATTAATGTGCACGATGTAAACAAGAGATGACTTCGATAAATTGGCCGAGGAGAGATGACTTTGAATTTTTGGAAGATTCCATAAGTTCGTCAAAGTAATACAAACTTTATTTTTTTCTTCTAAATAAATAACTAAATTGTTTCTTCTAGATACAAGAAATTTTCGTTGTGTAGGCAATGTTTGAAGGCAAGTTGGGTGTCTACCTGAATTAGTTATTGCATAAATGAAATTTTTAATTCAACATATTTTTTTAATAGTTTTGACTTAGTTAATCACAATTTTAAAAATATTGGATTTTGAATTTTTTATTATTTGATAAATATAGTTGAATGGGCATTCATTAATATGATGTTTGAATATAATGAAAAGTATTATTTATATATGAGGGATACTGTTATTTGTTAAGATTTAATCAAATTTTAAGAATAGAATTTCAAAGTAAAGATATTTTATTAATGTTTTTTATATCTAATATAAATGACTTGTCAACTTTAAAATCAAGTGTATTTTTTTAGCAAAGTTTTTAAGTAGCAATATTTTGTTGATGTTTAATAAAAATATTTTGTTTATGTTTATTTAATGTAGATTTGATGAGTTTACTTGTGGATTGAGGTATGATGTGAGGTACCCTTCCTAGGATATCTTAAAGTTTAATATTTATATAAAAGTTACTTTTATAATTGAAAAAAAGTTACAAAATACTAAAATGTACTTATATCTTTGTGTGTCACTTTATCACTATTAACATAAAAGATAGCATCCTTAAATTACATGTGTTATCATGATTTTGAAAGTTATGTAATATTCTTAAAATATTTGTTATCATGACTTTTAGAACTCTAAATAATTATGGTATTTTTTAAGAATCTCAATTATTAATTAAAAATAAAGTTGCAAGGCACTAACACATATTAATGATCATATAGTTTTATTAAGAATTAAGGTAACCACAAGCTAGCTACTCATAATCTTATGCACGGTCTAAGATTAAGGGCATGGCGTTCTCACTTGTTTAAAGAAGCATCCTCATTGTTGATCAATCATGGATGCTTTAACACAAAAACCTCATTTTCCCACATAGCATCTTCAAGTTTCATTTGGTAAAATACTATGGTTTTTCCCTCATTTATAGCCTCTTAGTGCATGTTTTAAGAATTTCCTCAATATACAAAATTATTTCACCTTGCTCATCAAGTTCTAGTAACTCAATTTATGTTGCAACTCTTTGTTTGGTATCCTTTTTTTAGCATGAAACATGGAAGATTGGACACGTATTTTGTTGATAGAGGTAACTACAATTTTTTTGTCATTCTCTTGATCCTTTAATAGGTTTTTCATCATTTAGTTGTTATTTTAGTGATATTTTCTTAAATGGTTGTAATCACACAAAGACCCAATCTCCCACTTCAAAATTCCTTTCACTTTGGTGTTGATCAACATATGTTTTTTATTCTATTTAATGTTGTTGTCAATTTCTTCTTGAGACTAGCAAACACCTCTTACTTATATTTAATGTCTTCTTTAATTCTTCAAACCTTTGGGTGTGCTTGCAATGAAGAGGTCATTGATGGTGGTTGGTGCCCATATAGTGAAAAAAATGAGGGCATTTTAGAGAAAGTATTGAAAGAAGTGTTATGCCACCAGTCTAGTGGTGGCAATCATTGCACCCATCTCTTGTATTTATTTGAAGTAAAACATTTGACATAAACCTTTAAGCATATGTTGACCACCTTAATTTGTATATATCTAATTGGGGATGATATGACAAGCTACAAGCAAGCTAAGTGCTCAAACATGGAAACAAGTCAATTCAAAAATCTTGTAAATATAGGATGACAATCACTTATTATGACTATTTGAGTCTCATGTAGTTACCAAATAGTATTCATAAAGATTGTGGCTTCCTAACAATGGGTGTGCCAAAGCACATAAATGTGCAAATTCAGTGAGATGATCCACAACAACAATGCTGATATTTTTTCTTTGAATAGATGGGAAAACATATGATGAAATCCATTGACATCTCCTACCACCTCTAACTTTGAATAGATAAGAATTGTAAAATACTTAGTCTTAATTGTCTCTCCTTTATTTTACTAGTATACCATGCATTATGTTGTATTTTTTGTACATACCTTTGAGCCTCTCTCAAAAGAAATTGTGCTTGATTATATGATAATTATTCAAGAATTTAGAATGCCCATCATATTAAAGAAGGATGTTGTTTTTCCAACCTTAAACTTAAGGGTTGAGTTCATGCTTAAGTACAACTTATCCTTATACAATTTTTTTGACACACTTTAATCTTATTATAAATTCTCAACAAGAGTTTGAGTATCCATGTCCCTCTTCCACTCATCGCATGTCTTGTTTACCCAATGAGCATATAAAAATGAAACAAAACATAATTATGATATAGATTCATCCCTTTTAGATAGAACATCAACCATAACATTCTTTTTTACTTTCTTACACATGGTCTCAAAGTTATATCTCAACATCTTTGTGTAAGGTGGTGAAATAGGGTTCACTAGTTTTTGCATGCAAACTAAGAATCTTGGGCCTATTCCACTCTTACATTGGAAGGAATATGATCCACTTGACTCAAGATCCTTGGGCACAAGGTGAATTCAATGATACTTCCCTATTGAGTTGAAATGTTACTATGCAAATGATAGATGAAGAAATATGAATTAAGATGAAGAATTGGCTCTTTTCTGTGTGTACAGGACTATAACAAATTGATAACTCGATTCCAAAAAAGTATGTAGTAATAATTTAGTTAAGACTAACCTATAGACCAAATTTGAGGCAAAAGTGTAGGAACTTATTCGCCCAACTCGACCTGCTCCCGAGACTCAGCTGCCCAACTCAGTCCGCTCTAGTTAGTTTCAATTTGATGAATTGTAGACTGTAGATCTCTACCTTATTAGTTTATACATGTTTCTATAACTTCACCACCTAATCCTGCACACAGAAAAGAGAGAAAATTGTTGAGGGAAAGGGATTTTCCTAAGTTAAACCCTAGTTTTGGAATTAACCTTGAAATATAATTGAAATGAACTTGAAACAAAAGTGTGTTGTTAAGTAGAAAAGGCTAGATCTGAAAATGGAAGTGTCTTATACCTTGATGATGCACATGCTTCTTTGAAGATGATCATGAATGTTGATGCAATAGCATGACTCCACATAAAAGACCTAAAATAACATCACAAAAGACATGTTTGCATAAAGGTTGTTGGAGGTTGCCACAATGAAGAATATGGTAGGATGAAATGCCTTGAATGATGAATACTTGAATGCTTAAATGTCTTATCCTTTGTATATTCCAATTACCCAAAATAAGGGAGGATAACTTCCTTATATACCTCTCCCAAGTGTTTTAGGACCTGCAAAACTCAGAGCAGGCCTACACGGGAAAAGATTTATCACTTGACCTAGTTGAGTGTGCCATGGTTTTAATTTAGGGAGAAACTAAGGGGAGGGAACCACCCTAGGCGCCATGCTCCCTCTAGAGCAGACCTAAATTGGGACCTGAGGTCCTAAATGAGGAAGAGATGTTGGAATGATATGTTGAATTGGGTTGGAAAGAAGGAGCATTGGGAAAGCCTACAAAGAGATAAGACGTCACTAAGTTCAAGGGAACAAGCCCCCAAACTAAGGATCTCAACTTGTACAACCATGTGCAAGGACACACATAAAAAACAAAGACAAATAGAACAAAAGACACACAAAAGAAGGGTTAGTACTAAAAACAAAGGCTCCAAGTCAACTAGTTGAAGAGCCCTCAATAATCAAAATTTCTCGACCACTAATATCACCCTTGGAATGCTATTGCAAGAGCACAAATGATCATCTAGAAAGAGAAAGAGCACAAATCAAAGACAAAACAAAACTATATGGTCCAATCAACTAGCATAGCTATGATATGGGATCATTGAGGAGAAAGAGAAAGAGAGCATGGATTCCATGGGCCAGCAAGTTGTATTATGCTAAGTGATCCATGAAAGAGGAGGAAAAGTATGAAATAGTCTAGAAAGTTGTGTTATGCTAATTCCACTCATCCCAAGAATTCTTGGTATAAAGGAATAATTGAATAGTCTAGCAAGTTGTCTAGTGCTAGTCAACCCATCCCAAAGAGAGTTGAATAGTCTAGTAAGTTGTGTTATGCTAGTCAACTCATCCAAAAACAAATGTATTGGTGCAAAGGAAAGGTCAAATAGTCTAACAAGTTGTGTTATGCTAGTCAACCTATCCTGAAAATTTTGTTTGGTTTAAAGAGTTAAGCATCTCATCTAAGACTTTTGATCTGGTTTTGAGCGTACAACAACCTATATAAGACATGCAATTTGAAAAATGTGTCTAGTTTTAGGAATGCAACATCTCATCTAAGACTTTGTTCTATCTTTTGTAGCCTGATTTGTTTTGGATTTTGTTTTGATGTTTTGATTCTAATCCTTTTAGAATCTTCATTGTAAAGGGTTTCAGGGCCCCTTCAAAACCTGTTTTTGCCTTAATCCAAAACATCTCATCTAAAACTTTTGGTTTGGTTTTGGGCATGTATCCCTCGTCTAATACGTGCAATAAGGATAACCAAGCAAGGCATTATGCAAGGAAATCCACAACATAATACACAAGGAGGCCACATATATGCCCCCCTCCCTAAGATGGCAATGTAGAGCTATGATGACATCTTTAAGAAAAGAAGAAGGATACGCACCTTTAATCACCAAGGAGATATCCTTAAACAACAATGTACATGCCACCCTAGCCAAAGAGGCATAACTCTTGTGAGCCAAGGAAGGTATAATTGTGAGATATCTTGGAACAAGTGTAAAGAGGATACATTGGATGAATGCACGAGAAGAAGGAGGAAGAGATGTTTTCTCAAAGACATCTACCTCCAAAAATAGAGGAGAACTTGTATAAAAATGACATCTTTGGAAGGAGAAGGAGACCAAGAATACACACCTTCCCTAATGCTTAGAAAATAGTAGATTATTAGTGAAGCATTGAACACTTTCACTAAAGATGAACCATTTCAAGGAAGAATAGGTCCTGAACAAGGAACACACATGTACTCATATGAAGGATAATTCAATGCAAGAAATGACATCAAGTTATGAAAAGATGCAACTCAACAAAGGAAAATTGAATCCTTAGAAAGAAAGAATGATGGAAACGCTATTCTTGCCCCCAAGCATGGAGACAAGAATAAATCGACTATTATGTTACTCATTGGGTATGATTGTACCTAAAATTGTACCACCATGAATGACAATGAGCCCCCAATATAGATAAGCTAACAATGTCACATAGTGAGGAGCAACATAATAGGAACTATAATGTTATGTGTAAGGAGTGGGATGGGAGTCCAACTCATTGTCATTAAGTATTTGAATGGTACCCATTACAATAATTTGTTGAATTTTATCTGTTATATCATGATTTTCATTGGTGCAATGACCATGGATTTGATGATATTTGCAAAGAGAAGGTTTGTGTTGATTTTTCTTTCGATTCTTTCTTTGATTTTTCAAAGGGAGGGTAATAAAGTTGGCTTTAAGAAGCTCATACAAAATACTTTATTGTTGTGATTAGAAGCTGTAAGAAGACATAGATGTATTAAACAATAGAGGAGGGGATGTCAACAAAGGAGGAGTTTGAAAACCTAAACCTTATTTAGAAAAGTGTGACGTAGATTCTCATGATAGTCAAAACTTTATTGCACACATCCTAAATCATGTCCACTGCATTCATGTTTAAAATCAAACGTAGAAGTTGAAATGTCTAGAGGAGAGCGTTCAACCTTAATTTCAAAGTCTAAAGAGCCCCCATCATTCTCAAGACGTGTTGGAAGAAGAGGTGGGGATTGAATTAGAAGAAGCTTGGACAAATGACACACAAGGCTCATTCAAGGCTTCATTCTTAGATTGAGGGATCTTATACCCATTAAAAGAAGGTGTAAATTCTAATGTACCCAATTTTTTGCTAAATAAGCATTAGTGATAGGAGATTGTGTTGCTAAATGAATCATAGTATTAAAGGGAGAAATGCATCCTACTTCATCGTGAATAGAATCAAAAGGTTTAGGATCAACCTTGATTGTGTGAAGTTCATTTTTATGTATAAATTTGATTGTGCAATGAAGAGTGGAAGGGACTTCTTTCATAGCATGAATCCACGGTCTACCTAGAAGAAGGTTGTAATTGAGATTATTGGGCATGACATGAATAGGAGTGGGTAAAGCTACATGTCCTACTTTGATAGGTAATATGACTATACCAAGTCATTCTCTAGGAACATTATCAAAGCCACGAACATAAAGAGGATCGTGTGTTGTATTATTTTATTATTGTGTGAGGTGGACATGGAATTATATTGTAATATCATATTGTATTGTTGCACCTAGGAGCACCTAGATAGACGTGCAACACATAGACATTCCCTTGGAATATTCTCATAACCACTTGATGAGTTGTATTGACACATCGGTATTATTATATTGTATTTATTTAATATTGGGGAATGTAATTGTGATGAAGTACCCAATATTAAATGAGGATCAAGGGTAGGTGGGAAAAATATTATATTTTAGTGTCGCATGGTTTTGATGTAATACCACTTGGTGGTTTTGTGGGAGCTTGTGTTTATAAAAGTAGCCACAAGGGTAGTTGTTTGGGTTAGCCAATTGAGTCAATTAGCCAGGTTAGCATTTGTGAAGAAGGAAGCATGGTATGGGATGTGTGGCTTCATGCTTGGTCACATGGAGTGCTTGGTTATGGCTGAGTTTTTTAAGGCTTTCCATAGTTGTATTGTAATGGACGTATCGTTGATAATACATGGTGGATGATGCTTTTGGAGGCTGGATTTTTCCCTCACAAGGGTTTTCCCAGGATATATCTTGTGTCACATTTTCATGGATGTGTTGTTTATTCTTTTCATATGGATTCTATGTGATTGTTTTGTTGAAATCTAAATTGGGTTATGTGGAAATTATCATAAAGTTGGCTCAAGTTTCCTTACAAGTGGTATTAGAGCTATATGGTTTTTATGGTGTTATAACCTTAGGTTGAATCCATGAATGCATGAAAGAATGTTAGACAAGGCAAGATATGAGGGTTTTTCAGGTTGTTTATTACAAATCCGAGGCTTTTAAGTTTGTTGTTATGATGGGTTGTTGGCAGATTTGGGGTTGGCAAAATGTTGGGTCAAATGGGTTTCCTTGGTTGTGATTTTATATGAGGGTTTTGGGGGTGATCTTTCACAAATGGCCCCATGGGACAAAACAAACTTCATGGATGGATTCAGGTTGGCTGGGAGATGAAAATAATATATGATTCAACCTATTTTGACCACAGTTGAAAAATGCAAAAAATTTGACTCACATCCTTAACGACCATCAAATTTCATGTCACAGTCCATAGAAAAATAAAAATAAATAAATATCCCATCAAAACAAAAAAAGCCTTGCAGAAAACCCGAAATTAAAAAAAAATTTGGTAGAGTGGGGTGTTTAAAAAATTAAAAAAATTAAAAAATGTATTTTGGGGGTCGGGGCCACCACCCCCCGATCCCCGTACCTTCAAAGGTCCGACAGACCTTGCCTCTGCATGTCTGTTGGTCTGACGGTCCCTATGGTGGTAGGAGTTGTCAGGCCCCTCCCACCTCCACCGGTGGTGTCGGGCTGGCGAGGCTTAGCCTATTGGTGACCGAGCCACGGTCGGGGGTGGTGGGACCCCCGCCGACCCCATGGTGGGTTAAATGAAAACTATTATAAATAATTAAATTTAAAAATCCACCCAAATTTTAATTTGAAATTATTTTATAAAGTTTGGATATAAACTTTGGAAATAAAATGAAAATACTATTTATTTGGCATATTGGAGAATGGAGAAAATTGAAAAAAAAAAATTATTGGCATATTGGCATTTTTGGAGTCCATTATTTGCAAATGTAGCTTAATACGCAAAAAAAATCCACAGAGCATAACTTCTTATTGTCGTTGGAAAAGTGGTTGAACGAACTTCATGTTTTTATCATCAGATTTTTAGATTTTGTTGTTTGGGGAGTGAAATGTGAGCTAGAAGTGACAGGTACCTTTTTGACTTTGAGAGGTCATAACTTGAGCATATAGAGTCAGATTTTGGACTTCGAATAGTCGACAAAAAGCTCTTGGAGAGCACTTTAGTTTGATTCAGGTTTGGAGCATATTTTGACATGATTTATATGCTAATATTTTGACTTGAGTTGATTATGGTCCCTTTTGACTATGGTGACATTATGAGTTTATGGCATGCTACATATTGGAGATTTTGATTTGATGTCATTGTATACTCAGTGTTGTGTCTCATATTGCTCTTATGATGACATGGTTATTAGTTTGGTTTGGGTATGTATGTTGAATTGGTTGGTCTACAATTTTTGTAGTTTTGTGAGCGGTCTATACTCATAGGATTGCATTTATGACTTGGATATGGGTTGTCTATACCCACAAATCTTTCATTGTTTATGTGTATTCAAATTTGGTGGCTTGGATTAGTCATTGGTTCATTGATTTTTTATCATGTTGAGGAGGAGAGATGTTACCAGGTACAGTCATAATGGGGAACCTACATGGTTGACTATGTGATGTTGACAAGTTGGACACATTGAATTAGATCCTCGGTTTGGTGGATATGATTATGGTGCTATGGATGTTTCTTGTGTTTTGATACTTTGGCATGACATGATTTGGTTTTGCAGATGGTGATTTGATTAGATTCCTAATTTATATGGCAATGTATCTTCTTGTTTGAGTATCATGGTTTATTTGTCTCTTAGGGAGCTCATGATATGCACTTTGAGTTCCTTGATTGATATATTACTTTTGTTGATTCTTATGGTTAGAGGATGGTTTTATCATATTGTCATGGATAGCTTGTATACACTTTCAATGGGAGTTTTTGACAATGTGATGGCAGTGTAGGATTTGATCCTGATTGTTTGTTTGGTGGTTTTGTATCTTCTCGAGATGGAGTTCATGGTTTACTTGATATTGTTGATATTTCAGTTGTATGTGTGTAGGCTTGGATGATCTTCATTTAGGAGATGGTTATCACAATGCTATGGAGAGCTTGGTATCACGGTTCAATGGGAGCTTGTAGCAGTGATGTGTATTCACCATTGGATGGTGGATTATCTTCTTAGTGTGCACATGTTTGGAGGATGCCTTAGATCTTGTTGTTGCAGAAGGGCCTTTCACATTTGCGGGTAAACTGGTAGGAGATGGTGATCTTCATGATATTTGAGGATGTTGACATCTTGAGAGCTCAAGGAGTCCTTGGTTGAGATGTGGTTTTATGCTTTCATTTGACACGATATCATGGTTTATTATTATGTCATGGTACACTCTTGATATGCATTCAGAGTTATGGCATGTTATAGCTATTTGATATGTTCATATGGAGCATGTTATCTCTTTGGAGGAAATGGTTAGATCATGTTCTCATGTTATGTTCTTGATTCTGTGGTTGGATCTTTGACATTGATCTTGGTGGTTCTCTTTGTATTGGATACATGATCATTTGCTCGATTACTTCATGGTGATGTTATGTTGCATTTGGAGTTTGGAATGGATTGATTGGTTATAGGTACTCATGGATAGATGGAGACATAGGTGATGTTGATGTTCTCTTGTGATTAGAGACTTTTGTTGGAATGGTTGATGGATCTAGCAGGAAGACCAAGGAGCATTCACCTGGTATAGACTTGAGAGGAGATTGTTCTTAGATGAGTCATAATGATTTGGATATCTTGGATGAGCATTCTCATTCCGCACTCTTGGTATACTCGACAATTTACTACTTGAGAGGTATTGCCCATTGTTCCTTTCAAGTGCATTATGTTTATACTTATCTTTCATAGATATGCATCTTGAGCTATGGATAGATGGTTAGTTCTAGAGGATTCAGTTTGAGAGATGTTAGGCATTAGTTATCTCCTTGTGCATTTGAGTTATTATTATGATGAAATTCATTGTTATTGAGTTTGGGAGATGGTTTATTGGGCATATTCCCTTGGGATTGGGAATGGATATTAGTTTGATCTTCTTGGCTATGAGAGGCTTACATCCATGTTAATTACATGATATATATGTTTGTTTGGTCCAAGGGACTAAACTATGTTTGGGTGTTGTTATGCTTTTCATGTGGGGTTTTATGGAGGAGATCATACTTGACACAGTTAGCATTTAGAGGTGTGTGTAGAAGGACATACTACAGGATTTGATTTGCAGTGTTTCTCTCTTTGTTTTGGTTATCTTCCTAGATGTTCATATTTACATTACATTGATTGGAGGTTGTTTGGAGTTGTGTTCACTAGTTTTATGTTCGTGTGTTGTCATGTGGGAGATGGCATAGTGTTTCCTTTATCTCTTTCTTTTGTTGGTGTGGAGAACACGGGAGAATGTTGGAGACATGGTGTGAGAGTGGTACTTGTAGGTTATCGATTTACATGATGTTCCTATTGATGTGGATGTTCTTGATACTACATGGTTACACTTCTATAATATGTTGTTAGTGGATTCATTCATGATATTGACATTACCTATGCAGTGGGAGTTTCTTGGTGTACATATGTGTCAAGTATTGTACTTGGGGCTTATGGTTGCATGTTACAGGTTGCATATGTTGATGAGATGTTATTCACTTGGTTTGTATGCCTTGAGGGCATGTATAGGTGATGTGTTAGCACTTGTTGTGGGTGTTATTTCAGCTATGTAAACAACTACCTTTGCATTAGATACCTTTGGATTAGTGTTTGTGTTTAGATATTAGTTGGTGCAGGACTTATCATTTGTTGCGACAGGTTGTGTGGCTTTCTCTTTAGTTGGCCTTTTCATGTACAGTGGCAGTGGCATGATGGAGGGTGGGAGCATTCATGTATGAGATGGTGGTCACTTTGTTTCTTGTTGCAGATATCTTGATGGAGCACATGGAGCACTTGGATTCTATGATGGTATATGTGCATGGAGAGATTAGTCTCTTGTTCGTGTGACAAATTACTTCTTGGCCCTTATGCAATGTATACAACAAGTGGGAGAATGTTGGGAAAATGGTGTTGTACACCTTGCATAATAATGTTTCATTGTTGTATTATTTTATTATTGTGTGAGGTGGACATGGAATTATGTTGTAATATCATATTGTATTGTTTTACCTAGGAGCACCTAGATGGATGTGCAACATGTAGAGATTCCCTTGGAATATCCTTGAAACCACTTGATGAGTTATATTGACACATTGGTATTATTATATAGTATTTATTTAATATTGCAGAATGTAATTGTGATGAAGTAATGATAGGGAGAAACCCACAGGAGGACCAATTAAAGCTAAGTATAATCTTCTTGTTAAGAGACCCCTTCAAATGAGAGAGGAAAGGTTTTGGTTTTCTTGATAAGGCCCACTTTCAATGTTCACAAGCTTCACTCAACCCAAAACTTCCTCCTTGAGTTCTTCCCACCATTTATTCATACACTTGCTCAACTCAAACTACCATGCTCTCATTTCTCAACCTTTCAATGTCAAGTCCTGATACCCCTGCTCACTACACATTGTTTACACTGGTTCTTATTAATATTTAGCTTCTTCAAAAGGTTTAGACAAGGAGTTAAAAACTTACTCTTGGTTTTGTTCTCAAGACCTTGTTCAAGCTCACTTACTCAACACTTACTCAAACCCTTCTTATAGGTCTAAACCCCAAATATAGTACCATTGCTCATACTAAGGTGTTAGGAGGATTTCTTGAGTGTTTTCGTATGGATCCCAATGGTTCTTCAAGACCATTCAACCTTGCACCAATTGGGTTCACACTTTTTTACAAAACATGGCTAAAAATGGCTACTAGCCGAGTAGGCCTAATTTGAGGTATTTTTTCTCATACCGACCAACGATGGCCAATTCCACCTTAGGAGTCATATTGGAATCTATTAAAAATGTCAAGGCTCAAGGATTTTTGTAGTTTTAGTTGCTGAGGAGGTTGTTTGGGGACTGTCCACCATTTTAGGCATTTTAGTAGGGTTTACTAGGGTTTAAACCCAAACAACATTGGAAACTACTACTCCTTCACTAACCAAGCTACCAAACTTGTCAAGAACCTTCTACCACACCATGTGGAGTCCTCCTCTATCGCTGTCCTGCAAGAATTAATCCAAACATATGGCATTCAAACTTGAAACTGTCTTTAAATTCACAAAAATAGTGAACTCACTGTTATGCAACCAAACTGAGAATGCTTTAAAGGAAACAACCCACTCTAACAAGTCAAAGTGACTCTCCACACCCTTGGGAACATGCTCAAACCTCTATCTTGCAAACTTGTTCACTCCAAATAGTTTTGGGTGCAAATTTTGAGTTTTTGTCCATGATACTAGCCGAGTAACCCATACTTGCCTAGTATTCACTCAAATCCTTCTTCCAATCATAGCTCTAGCACAAAAAGAAACATATATACATTATGTACATGCATACCAACTTGACCAAGTCCATTTTTGGGAGCCCAGACCTAGATTAGTCAAGTTGTTGCATTTTTAAGCCACACACCCTTGACAGGGCAGTGAACTAGCAAAAATTAAGAGATTTTATTTGATAAACCAAAACATAGTAAAAACCCTAACAAAAAGAATAAAAAACCTTCATACAACCATGACACAAACTCCAATAAAAGAAAAGTATGGAAATAGTGCTCTATACGGACTGTTACAACAGATTAAGCTTAAAAAGCATGAAAAATAGTCATATTTCATTAACTTCCTCTTGCCAATACAAAACCAACCCATTTACAATATTTGAAGTGTCCTTATATAGGCACACTCAAACCATTCCAACCATTATGGTGTCCATAACTACCTTGTAGAGTGATTTTACAACTTTTCTCACTTTTTGTCAAAATGTTGCTTGACAACATTAGCAATTTTTTACTCTTAGTGCATTTTTGACCTACAGGACAAATATCTTCCACCTAATCATTTGAGATGGTGTCAAATCAATAAATACACCTACGCCAATTCCTTTCTAGGCTTGTTATAAGGGTTTCAACACATTTTCACTATAATGCCATTTTTGGCTTACAAGGCATTATGGGCCAAAACTGGAAAGAAAACTCGTGAAACCTTTGGTAAACCACTCTAAGATAAAACCAAACCATAATGAGACCTAAAAAACATACTTGGACTCTTATAATAGTCCTTTATTCAATTCATGATCCCATCAGGATCAAACAAGCCAAAATTGTTGGTGCAGTTCTAAGGTCTTCCTCCATGTGACTTTTGTTGGAATTTTGCTTCTTTAAGAAGCCATGTAAATGTAATAAGAGCCAAGAGCTCATTGGTCTTGTTTAGGTCCTAGGTTCACAAGTCTAGGTTGATTTTTCTTGTGGAGTAGAGGGTGTGTGTGCCTTTGATGAGTTTGGGGTCCTTTTGGCATGGTTGTGTCCATAGGATAGCCCAAGGTAGGCCCAAAAGTCAAGAAAAGCAACATTGTAAAAGTTGCTCAAAAGTTGTAAAAAGTTGCATGACAACTTTTCAAAGTTGTCATGCAACTTTTCCACCAAATAGGTCATAACCTTAGCTTGGCGTTGGGAACCCTAACCATGGCACACAAATCGAGGCAGAGACACTATAAACTATTCCAAGCCCTAAAATGAGGGGTTGGATGTCAGATTGTACGACCCAAGAGAAAAGACCTTGACTATGACTGTGTTTTTGTTGCCAGTCGGTACAAGTGGAGCATTAACAGGTTGATAATGGATTGTTTTGCAAACTGAATGGTGTTGAGAGTCTTGCATTGTGTTTATAGTTTCATTTTGAGCACTTAGGTTAGGTTCTTGTGAAGGTTTTTGTGCGTTTTGTAATTATTTTGTGAAGTTACTCTTCATTGTCCAGTTTTGGACTGTTTTGTGTAAATGGGTTGACAACTCCTATCCCCATTGTGGAAACACCATGAAACCATGGGGAATAGGAGTGCAGACCCTGTACAGTACCTCAGAGGAAGCAGGGCCCCTGAAGATGCAGGAAAGCTTTTCAAAGACCCACTCCTAGGCGAGACTGGACTGTGCCCGACTAGGAAGGGTTGAGGTTGCAGAGCTCCATGAGAGCAAGGTAGGACAAGGAAGGAGGCACCCTTTGGAAGAGTTGTAGAGGGGTGTGTGGAGCACCATTGGTGAGAAGGAGGAGCTTCCACCAATCTAGTTGTAGTCACATAAATCTGTCCAGTTTAATTAAATGGATATTTGCTATTTATTTGATTAAAAATCCACTAGCCAATAGTTAATTAAATTAACATTTAATTAATTCATCTTCAAACATTCTCCTGTTAATTAAATAAATTATTCAGTTTATTTTTATTAATTCATTAAACCAAATTCACAATCAATTAAATGAATAAATCATATTTATTTCATTTAATCCCCTATTCCTCTTTTAAATAAATTAAATAAAATATTTATTTAAAATCATTTATTCCCCCCCCCCAACTTGCATTTTCCTACAAATGCAACTTGCACACATTTATTGAAATAAATGAATTTTTATTTTCCCTCACCCACCAAACCCACTTGCAAATCTAATCCCCTTCTAGATTCTTCTAACCCCTTCCTAATTATCCAAATCCATTCCCTAATTATTGTCACATTCCTAAGCAACTTGCAGTCACTTCCCAAAGACTTCAAAGTCTTTGAAAAGCATTTAATGCTTTGTGTGTTCAACAATTTAACCTCCAAAGTCTTCCAAAACCACTAATGGCTCTTACATGACCATTAATGGCTCTTACATAACCATTTATGGTTATTTCAACTTGAACTCATGTGTCTCCTCAAGCATTTATTGCTTTGACCATGGTTATCCCTTTTGCCTTTGCACAAGAGTTTATCCATTGGATAAAAGCTTTATTCTTTGAATAAAGATTTTATTCACTCAACCCAACCTTGACCCTAACCCCCAAGTTAACTCCCAGGTCATGTCAAACATTTAATGCTTATTCCCTCTCCTCTCAACCTATCTCACATTGACACTTGTCATCCTGGGATTGGGTTGAAAGCTCTCACATGGATTGAATATCATTCAATCTTGACCCTTGCTAATTTTAGTCAATCTCAACCATCCATTGCTCCATTTTTCCTATAAATAGAGCTCATTTCTTCATAATCCAGATCTTGAAAACTTGTATGCATTTAACCTATAGTGAATTTTAGAAAGCATTTAACATAAATAATTCATATATTGTCATCTTGGACTAAAATAAATCTTAGTTCTTTTCCATAATATGTTTTATTAGTTTGTTTTACACTTGCATATCATAAGCTTGAGATCATTTACAATCTTGAATCTCCATAAGCATCCATAGTGCAAAAAAAGTTGTTGAGAGCTACACTATTTTGGAACTTGGAGAGGAGAGGAACAAGGAAGGAGAAACTACCAGCATGGTAGAGAGCATTTGAAGGAACTTAGTTGCTTTTTGTAGATTCTTCAAGCTTTCTTTGTGCTTAGTACTGTCTTTCTTGATATGCTTGCTTAGGATAGTTTTTAATTTATGATTTTCTAACATCTAACAATCAACTCTTGTTGTTTCTTGTTTAGGTTTGTTTATCCTAACCTTGTCCTTTTTGTAGAGCATCATTTGGTGAACCCGACGTGAATCACAAACACTTAAAAACCTTTTTTAAAAAAACCAACTAACATGTTTGAATGTTGAAATTGTCACACAGGTCGCGCTTTAGCGCTTTTGCTCGCGTTGTAGCGCTATTGCAACTTGCTATTCTAGCGCTATTGTTTTTACAATAGCGCTATTGTCTCAAGTTTGGCACTATTGTGCGTGTTTTAGCGTTTTTGTGCTTATTTCAGCGCTTTTGAGTTTGTTGTAGCGCTTTTGTATTCATTGTCAAAGTCTTGTTTTAGCGCTTTTGTTTTTGTAAAAACGTATTTTTGGTTAACTAGCGCTTTTGTTTTCACACAGACTAACGCTATTGTAACAGAACATTGTAAGGAAGGCCTTGTAACCAAAAATTTGATTTATTTTAGGCCTGTGGAAGCCCCCCATAGGTGTGGATTTTAGTAACTGTTTGCTTCTTGTGCAGGTCTAAAACTCACTTCCTTAAAATCAAAATTTTACATTTTGGTGCTTTAAAAATTGAACAAAACAAATTTACTTCCTTGCAAGTTAGGATCATTTGCATTTGGTGTTTTAAAAATTGAACAAAACAAATTTTCTTTCTTGCAAGTTAGGATCATTTGCATTTGGTGTTCTAAAAATTGAACAAAACAAATTTAATTTCTTGCAAGTTAGGTTCATTTTATTTTGGTGCTTAAAACAAGACAAGACAAAATTTATTTCTTGCATCAAACTAAAATTTACACTTCTAATTTTGGTGCAAATAAAAATCACAATCAATTTGTCCAAGGGGTTGAGCTTAACTGGTTAAAACACTAGGTTCTCAATGTGGAGACCCAAGTTCAATTCCCAATAGGGACATCTGAAGTGGAATTCTAAGTTGTGACTCTTGGCCTTCCATAGGATGGGAAGGTCTTGGGGTCAATCTAATCAAACAGAATAATAATAATAATTCAAAGATATGTAATGGGGATGGGGCCCCCTATTATGTCCCCACTGGTTCATAGCTCCAGTCAAAAGCTATTCAGGCTTCGGCCAATTACCGATCAAAAAAAAAAAAAAATCACAATCAACTTGTTTCAATTTTGCAAGCGATTTACTTCAAGCAAACATGTTTTTTATTAAATTGACCAGGATTTCATTTTCCTAGTTACTTAAACATATTGCCTTTGAAGTTAAAAAGAACATCATGGTTGTTGGAGCAACATCTCCAAATAGTTAAATCATGCTGCGATGATGGGTTAAAAAGAACAAGTGCATTTTGTGTTTGGCACACTTGTGCAAAAGAGTTTGTCGGGTGGTCCTACTTCTAACACACACTATCCTCTCCCTTGGCTTTCGTGGTCCTAGGTGCAAGAGAAAAGTGTTAGTAACACTCAAATTTTTATCTTTTAAGAGAGGCTTGCCAAGAGACACATCACTATTGGGAACGACCTCGCACAGTAAATCCTTCGAGCCGCTATAGAAATCAGGTGAGAGCGAAAGTTGTAGCCTTGGGTATAGTTGTTCCTACAGTGTAACTTGCCGAAAGGACAAATGGGCCCCACCACAAGTTACAAGGCCCTTAAGTGAGTCATTGCAGAATGAACTTATGTCTAAAGACATCGAAAATTACTAAACACCTTTAAGTAGTAGCCCACCCGTTCTATTGATTGAGGATATTTGTGATATAATTCAGTGCAAGAGCATAGATGGTTTTGCTCCCAAGATACTCACCATACATATTTCCTTGAGTAAAAACATAGCTTTTTGAAAAGTTGCTTGTGGTTTGATGAAAGTGGTGACTCTCCCATCATAGGGATCATCTATTTGTTATGCTCGTGCAAGACTTATTATATCACATTCGTACCTACCACGACGGGATTCATAAGGTATGTAGTACCAAAGTTGAAGAAATATCAAGATGTGGGTTGAATTTATTGCAACTGGCCATTTGACCTTAGGGATACAAAGTGTTTGAAGTGTTTTCGTTTTAGTCAAAGACTAAGTACAAATTGTGCCGACTTTAGGCTTTGGAAAGAAAAACACCTAAAATACACTTAAAGGAAAGGGTCATAAAAAGTCCAAGGATTGGGTTGATCTATACCCATACTCATTTGTGCTTTTTTAGGCAACATTCTTGTGTTTGTGTGCTTGCTTTGTTTTCTTGTCAAAGAAACATCATAAAATCCAAAAATCAAAACAAGTATTCATCCAACACAAACATTTTTCAAAAACCAACAAACCAAAACAAAAAGATCAAAAACAAAGAGAAAAGTATCAAAATATATGCCCATTCTTCACATCTTGAGAAAGAAGAATCCTCATCAACACATCAACTTGAAGAAAAGATCATTAAGTGCCAAGGCTTTAATCAAAAGGAGGAAATTCTTCTATCTAAATAGACAAATCTTTGTCTCTCATAGAGCTTTTCTACGTCACATGCGTCTATACCTTCAGGGGAAATCAAACGAATTTGATCAAGAGTCATTAAACCGCAAAGCTTTTATGCAATATAGAGCTTTGAGTTATCACAAGAACAAAGGAGGCAAAATCAATCCTGATTTCTTTCCCCACATTTGCATCACATACAACGTAGCTCGAGAAGAACCACCAACTCCTGAACAAGAAGAGGCAGAGTTTGTCCCTTTTGTAACACAAAGTTTCGATTGAAGTTAAAAACATTTCATCCATTTCGACATTCACACATCATCACTCCATCTTTCAGCTCTCAAAACATTAAGAGGTTCTTGTCCTAAATTCTCTTTTGGATATTGCTTGAATCAAACACATCACATCACTTTTAGATTGTTTCTACATATAGGATAAGCTCATCCTAAGAGACATATCTACGCAGGTTAAAACTAGTTTATGAGTGAATCTTCTCATTACTAGGTAGTTAATTCTGTAACACATCTCAAATTTCTCTGCACCTTATCACATCAAACCTTATAAAAAACAACAAGCAATTCAAAGAAAGAATTTTGGTAACATCTACCTTTAAGTGCTAGAGATCCACATGCAACACAATTCACCCAACATCAATCTTTCATTTCATCAACAACTCATCATCATTTTCACCCAACTTCAAACTCATAAACAAAATGGCTCAAACCCGATCACAGTCAAGGCAACGAGAAATAGAAATTGAAGAAGAAGAGGAGGAAAATATCAATGAATTTCAAGAAGCACTTGGAGGAAATGCGAATGATGAAAACCCAAGTACTCCTACTCCTGCAACAATAGAAAGGGCTCAACACAACCCTCTCTTTAATAGACTTTTTGACGAAATAATCTGGAGCAATGCAGATGCTCACTTTTTAAAGCTTGCTCAAGAAGGAGCCAAACTCCCCTCTGACTTTGATCTTGCATAACTAAGACAAGCATCAGAATGACAAAGTCACCATGAAGAAGAAAGAGGTAGAGATCCCATTAGATATAACATTCCTCAAGGTAACCCACCACCTCCTCCTCCAAATGAAATAGATATGTTGCGGCAACAAGTTGAAAATCTCACCCAACAACTTCATAGTGGTGTGAAAACTAATCAATTTTCACTCAATGACAGTTGTCCCTATCCCTTTGATAGGAATCTTTATATGCCACCTTTTCCATGAGGATTCGAAACACTCAAGTTCGAAAAGTATAGAGCAAAAGGAGATCCTCGTGATCATGTTAGAGAATTCCATTCAGCTTGCCTCGAAGTGGCATACGAGGACACATACCTAATGTGACTTTTTCCCCAAAGCTTGGGAGGAACAACCACATCATGGTTTTCCCGCCTACCAGGTGGCATTAGGACCTTTGAAGAGCTAGTTCAGAAGTTCTTTGCACATTACTCTCATAACATTGAACGTGATATCACCATGGCTGATCTATGTAACACTAAACAAAAACCAGGTGAACTATTCTCAGTATTCCAACAACGATGGTGTCAAATGTCTAGCAGACGTTCTCTTCAGTTACCTGAACAAGAACTAGTGGAAATATTTATTTCCAACTTAAACGAAGAAATGGAATTTCACCTGGATGTCAAAGACACAGAATCTTTCAATGACGTGATCACCAAAGGATTAAAATGTGAGTGAGCTCTCATCAAGAAAGGACTTATCAAAATCTATAATGAACCAAAGGATGATCCTCACCCACGCTTCAATAGTGACAAACCAAGCTTCTGGAACAAAAACAAAAATGTCGTCAACGACGGGGTTGTGGATGCAAGAACTATAAAAAGTGCACAACCCATAATTCAATTTGCAGGACAGAATCCCTCACCTCAGACTAACATGGTTGCTCCTCCAAATCAAGGCCACATTACATCTCATGATGAACCCAGACCTCATCAACAAAAGCAAAAGCGAATCTACACTCCCTTAGGGGAACCCATTGAAACAGTGTTACGACAACTGGTTTCTCAAAATCTGGTAACCCTACCTAAAACATCAAACTACGAACCACAAGTCAAACCTGCATGGTGGAGGGATACTGAACATTGTGATTTCCATCAAGGGAGAGGACACAAGACAAGCAATTGTCACAGATTAAAAGATCTTATTCAGGATCTTATTGACCGAGGTGAAATTGAAATTGAAGGACATGACCCAAAAACAACAAACAATGATCATCTAATGTTCAAAAATCGACTTCCATCACAAGATCAAAGGGGTCCTTCCACTTCCAGGAGAGGTACTGATACCACTAATTATACGCAAGCTGCGTATAATTACATTGTAAATCACCTATACGATGCCAGTGAACAAATTGCAACTATAACCATAAAAAATCCTACCTCCACTTGCAATGTTGTTACACGTCGCAGCAAGATTACTATAAAAGCAGCTTCACAAGGCACCCCATCTATCCCAAAGCAATATAACCTTGTGGAATAGTTAGACAAAACGCCCACACTGATATCTATCTTAGAGCTATTACGCCTATCTCCATCTCATAAAAACATTTTGGATCAAGCTTTCCAAGAGGTGTCAGTCCCTGCAAACCTAAATACAGATCAATTCCAAGCCATGGTTGGAAGTCTAAAGTCATCACCTTGTCTCACTTTTTTCGAAAGTGACAACTCTTCATTCCAGCAACCTCATAATGCTTCCCTACACATTGAAGGATTTATCAACCAGCATAGGATCAAGCGAGTCTTGATCGATAATGGAGCCGGCCTGAATATTTGTACACTGCAGTTGGTCACCGCTTTGGGATATGCAATAGAATCAGTGGATCCTCGCAAGAAGATCACAATCAAAGCTTACGACGATGCAAAGCGTTCATCCAAAGGAGTTGTGGTACTACCAATCCGAGTGGACCCTGTGGTGAAACACATCATCTATCAAGTTCTGGACATTCCTCTGCCATACAATCTATTGTTAGGAAGACCTTGGATACATGCCATGCAAGACGTTCCATCCACTTACCATCAGTGTATCAAATTCCCACATAACAGTGTAGAGATTGCAATCCCGGGCGATGCAAATCCCTTTGCATATTGTCATAATATCAGTCATCAACTAGAGATTACCGTTCCTAACAATAGAGAAGCCATTTCCTCCACATCATATATAAGTCCAGCCTCTCTTACCAGTTCGAACACCACTATACCCAAGCAAGAAAAGCTTAAAATGAAAATAGCAAAGGAAGGTCCTGGGGAATACAATTTGAGTCAACTCTTTTGTGTGGGACAAATGCCCACTTCTCCTCGAACACATAGCAAACCACAACAGTTACTTCAGCAACCATTGATCACGCTAGCATGTGCTTTGATGCCTTTCATCCTTGGGAAGAGTCAAGAAGAAGAAACCAAAGATGAGGACTTAGCGGAATGGATCTATAAAGATCTCGTCACCACTGATATGCTGCAAGCTACACTTCCCACGGATCAGTATGGCAAAGGCCTCCTCATTATGCAAAGAATGGGTTATGATGGTCAGAGTGCTTTGGGACCTTGCAAACAAGGAAGACATGAACCACTGCTGCCGGAATTAAAGCCCAAGGATAATACAGGCCTAGGCTTCGAAAAAGAGATCTTTCCTAAACTCAGATTCAAAGGAAAACCCAGCAAACCACTATATCAGCCTATTGCAAAGAGGACACCTTTTATTATCAAAGCAGCATCAAACACCATCGCAACTGTCCCACCGAGGCTTAAAATCCCAACCCAACCGCCTATAAGACCAATCATCCCACCAATCAAACCAGTGATCCCATCAGCAGCAGTAATAACATCAATAGCACCATTAGCAGCAGCAACTACATCAAAACCCACAGCAGCATCTACAACACCAGCAGTTCCAGCAGAAGCAACAGAGTCAACACTACCGATACTCCCCGTATCGGATTCATTGATCCCCATCATCCTTCCTACAACACCGATCATTTCATCTACAAAGGTACATCAACTGATCACACCTATAATGTTTAACACAAAGGACATCCTAGTATGGTATAGTAATCGGATTCTGGAAAGTGATTCAGAGACTGACTCACATGAATGGGAATTTGATTCCATCCAGCTTAATACTTCAAATGAGGAAGACACATCATTACCTCCACCTCGCAAAGACATCCCTGTTTACGAAGAAGCACATATAAAGACCTCTTGGGTTCCTGAGCTGGAAACATCTTCCACAGACCCTACGTCACATCCTACGCCTGATTCTGACAGGGAGAGCACCATCAACGACCTTCACCATAATGTCTTAACCCTCATTGACACATCTAACGAACTTAACCTAATCGATGAAGTAATGCCCATTATCCATCCTGAACTCATCGAATGGAATCAACCAAATCCTCCATGTATTGACCTTTTCCAAAACGATGAGGTGATCATTGACTATTTGGAATTACAGGATAACATACCAAGTGGGGATCACAAAGTTGGATTCGCCATAGAACTTAATAGTGCAACATACTTTGGGGCGGATGCCAAACCTTTCAGCTGCAAAAATATTAGAATAAAACATGGATCTTCCAGTGAAAACCACGCCATGGCACTATTTGATTCAACAAAAGTAAACAAAAAGAGCGTATCCAACGGTGAAAACCTCTCTGAGGCGCCTGAGGATGAAAAGTTTTACATCCTTCCCTATAGCACACAACGGGAACAATCAATGATTCTCATCAAGGAAATAAAATAATACAATGTGGGGACTCCTGAAACTCCTCACCACATACATCTAGCATCTCTTCTAACTACAGAGGAACAACCTAAGTTTGTAGAGTTCTTCCAGAAGCGTCAGATCATCTTTGCATGGTCATATGCAGACATGCCTGGGCTTGATCCTGATTTAGTCATGCATCACCTCACTGTAGCAGAAGGATCCAAACCTATCAAGCAGAAGCTTCGTAAGATGCATCCTTAGATTGCAGTATTAGTCAAAGCAGAACTCAAGAAACTCCTAGATGTTGGTTTCATTAGACCAATTGATTATGCAGATAGGATATCCAATATTGTGCCTGTCGGAAAGCCAAATGAGGGCATCCGCATTTGTACTGACTTCAAAGATTTGAATAAGGCATGTCCTAAGGATGACTTCCCCCTACCAAACATCGACATCATAGTGGACCTAACAGCAGGACATGCCATGCTTTCACTCATGGATGGATTTTCCGGATACAATCAGATAAAGATCGCACCAGAGGATCAACATAAGACAACCTTCACATGTCCTTGGGGCACATACTGCTGGAATGTAATGCCTTTCGGTCTAAAGAATGCAGGAGCGACCTATCAACGATCAATGACCACCATCTTCCATGACATGATGCATACTATGATGGAATATTATGTTGATGACTTACTAGCAAAATCACTCACCAGAGAAGGTCATCTCGACATATTAGATAAAATCTTTGATAGACTGGAATAATATCATGTTCGACTCAACCCAAAGAAATGTGTCTTTGGAGTGACCTCAGGGAAGCTTCTAGGGTACATTGTCTCAAGCAAAGGTATTGAGGTTGATCCAATAAAGGTCAAAGCAATCATGGACATGCCACCACCAAAGAACATCAGTCAGCTAAGGACATTACAAGGACAACTACAACCCATCCATAGATTCATTGCACAACTGGCAGATAAGTGTCACCCCTTTACACATCTACTACACGAAAACATTCGCTTTCAATGGGATCTGCCAGATGCCAGCAAGCATTCCAGATGCTTAAAGACTATCTCATGAATACCCCATTGTTGATCCCACTAGATCCCAGCAAACCTCTGTTACTCTATATCTCAACAACAAGTACAACATTAGGTGTACTGCGAGCACAACACAATGCAAAAGGGAAAGAGTGCACTGTTTACTACATTTCTCGCACACTGGTTGGCTATGAACTCAATTATACCCCTATTGAGAAAGCTTGCCTAGCAGTAATCTTGGCAGTCACAAAACTGAGGCACTATCTGTTGACACACAAAGTATAGCTCATTGCAAAGATTGATCCACTAAAATACTTACTCAATAAAGTAGCGTTGACAGGCCACCTGGCCAAATGCGTGATGATTCTAAGTGAATTTGACATCGAGTATGTAGATCGTAAGGCTATCAAAGGACAAGTTATTGCAGATCAGTTGGCCGATGCACCACTCATAGGCGATCATCCTCTCATTTCCAATTTTCCAGATGAAGAGATATTCATGATCATAATAGCACAACCATGGAAACTAGACTTTGATGGTTCGTATACTAGGCATGGCTCGGGGGCAGGCATTCTGTTTATCACACCTCAAGGTGATAGCATCCCGAAGTCTTACAGGCTCACATTTCCATGCACCAACAACATAGCAGAGTATGAGGCCTTGATCACAAGACTCAGGCTGGCCGTACAATGGAAGTTACAAGAACTATAAGTCTATGACGACTCCCAACTGGTCATTCGACAAGCAACTGATGAATATCAGACAAAGGATGATAAACTCATGCCATACAAACAAATGGTGGACAAATTAAAGGCATCATTTACTACTATCACCTTTGAGTAGATACCAAGAGATCATAATCAAGTTGCTGACGCTGTGGCTACCATCGCATTGCTCTTAGATCTTCCATAGAATTCAACACGCTACGAGTTCTTGGTAGAACAACTTTGGATTCCCACTTATGATATCCCCGAATCCAAGATGATATGTCACCTAATCGGTTCTGAATCCCCATGGTACGGTGAGTTCTACACCTATCTCCACGATCACACCCTTCCTCCTAACCAATCAAATAACCAATGTAAAACCTTCATTCGCCAAACTGCTCGATATACCATTATCGTTGAAACCCTATACCGATGCAATCTTGATGGTACTCTCCTTCGATGTCTGGAATAGAATGAGATAACAAAGGCCTTGGAAGAGGTACATGAAGGAATTTGTGGAACTCATGCAAGCGGTCCGTCACTAGCCAAGAAACTCCTGCGCACTAGATACTATTGGCCATCCATGGAAAAAGACTCCTACTACTTTGTCAGGAAGTGTAAGAAATGCCAAGTTCATGGAGACCTGATACATGCACCAACACAGGAACTGCAACCAATCACAACACCATGGCCTTTTTGTCAATGGGGTCTTGACCTTGTGGGTAAAATCCATCCATCTTCATCCAATGGCCATAAATTCATTATTACCGCCACCGAATATTTTACAAAGTGGATCAAAGTTGTTCTACTTACCCAAGTCACCGGCAAGCAGATCGCCTCATTCATCTTTAATTACATCATCTGTCGGTATGGTGTACCCATGTCCATCATCACAGATAACAGTCTTCCTTTCAAAAATCAGGATGTCTGTGAACTCTGTGAGAAATTTCACATCCAACACTGCTTTTCCACTCCCTATTACCCACAAGGCAATGGTCAGACCGAAGCATCAAACAAGAACATATTGAGGATCCTAAAGAAGACAGTCAATGATGCCGATCATGATTGGCATGTTCAATTGAATCCAACACTATGGGCATATCGAACTAGCATTCGAACCCCTACAGGCGCAACTCCCTACTCATTGGTCTATGGTGCAGAAGCTATTTTACCTATTGAGGTCGAGATCCCTTCACTACGAGTTTCCTTGCACAATCTCATCGATGATGAAGCATACAGAGTATCCCGTCTCCAAGACTTAGAGCTACTTGATGAGAAACGACAAGCTGCATACAATCACCTTGAAGCCTATCAGCAACGCATGAGCAGAAGCTATAATCATCGAGTTAAGCCTCGTACATTCGAGGTAGGTGATCTTGTTCTTCGAGAAAATCCTCATAGCCAACCCAACCGAGAACATCAAGGAAAGTTTGAATCAAATTGGTTGGGCCCATATGTTGTCACTGTTGTATTTGGGTCTGGGGCATATCAGTTGGCTACTTCAGAAGGAGAACCACTAGCAGATCCGATCAACAGCATGCACCTCAAACGGTTTTATACATAAGCTGCACAAGAGCATCATGCTCCCATATATACTGGCAAAAATACCAAAAACATCCAGATAAATGACCTGAAGAAAATACAAAAACATCAAAAGAGTAAAGAAAAATCATGCATCCAAACGGTGGACAACCACTCCGGTGGCACCTTGGGTAAGTGCGATGGTGAAAACCTGGCAAAACAGGTGCCACTCGTAAAGGCTATGGCTCCATTGTCTTTCAGACTTGTTGCGATCACATTCACTACATCCATACATCCATCCATCCAAACCATGGCTTGTTATTAATCTGCAATTAAGAAAGTACTCCATGCGTCTTGCATCTCGCTTTTTCATAGTCATGTCTAAACTGGGGGCAATGCCCTTAATCTATTTATGGAAGTGGACTCTACATTACTTGTGATTCATTGGGTTCTTCATTCAAAACTATCTCACAAAATAAACAAAAACATTCAAAACAATCATCAAAATACCAAAAACTTCAAAACAATCACAAAATACCAAAAACATTGGAAAAATGTCTCACAAAATCCAAAAACATCAAAAAACATCAAAATCCATCAAAAACATGGCAACACATTGTACATACTCATCCAAACAGATACCAAGCAAACATTAAAAAATTCTCGCACGATGATCGCTTCTCAACATCGACCAAACAATCAACATCAACAATCAAACTGTTTTCAACAAGGATGCATCCTTCCTTACCAAAACAAAGACAAGATGACATTTTCTTTCACAAGAAAATTTTGTTTAAGCTATCAAATACTTGGTTGATTTGTGGGTTATTTGTATCAGGTTCCTACAACATTGTTTGTGTATCTTCGGCCCATTATTCTGATGAAGTTTTGGGGCATGTACTAATGGTGTCTACATGGGAAGTTCACTAATCTACGTGATCATAGGCAAAAATACAATCATAGATCACTACGGCTTGCTGATTACAACGTATACCTCAACCATATGAGCATGAACCATTACCAAGGATCCATATTCTTTATTCTTTATGTATATACTGTTTGTTTGCAAGTACAAATTCTCTTTCTTTGGTTCCTCCTACCTCATCCAAATTGGATAAAGGTTTTTGTCTCTTACTAAGGTGTGAACTTGTCTCAAGATATGATTAGCCCAAGATCAAGGAGGACGATCCAAGTCATGCATGAACAGAGATGATCCTTGTCTGTTCCGCAAGCAATACTCAGGTCAACTTGACCCATTATATCAAGTTGTTTGTATTAACTTGCTATATCAAAACCATGTAAGAAATACTCTGGTCATCTTGAATCATTATGTCAAGATGCTTGTATTTTCTTCCAACATGTTAAAGCTCGATGATGAAAAATAAAGCACTATGGATCGTCATTTCATCCCATATATATATATATATATATATATATATATATATATATATATATATATATATATATATATATATATATATATATATATATATATATATATATATATATATATATATATATATATATATATATATATATATATATATATATATTGCATTCTGTTGCATATCACCCATCCATTCACTCATTCATATGTATGATTTGTATGCAAATATTAACAAAGTTAAAATGAGCAGCTATGTGCAAATTAAGCTGGTCTTGGATACAATCGCCGCCAAGTACTCTGATACATCATCAATGCATCATGAAAAGTCTAAAAACACCTTGCATTCATCCATCATGATCATATCATCATCCTTACATTTAGTTGCATTTACATCAAGTACATTTCATATCATTTTAGTTGTTTAAAAATGCATATAGTTCATTATCATTTATTAAAAATTTATATCATCTCATCATTGCATAATCAGGATATTTAGATTCATTCATATAAACCAATTGTCCTTGATTGTATTAGCCATTTACTATGCATTCATTTAGTGTCAGTTATCCATTATCATATTATCATCCTTTAGTATCCTTTATCATGTATCGTTGCATACATTCATTTATCTATTCATTAGTTAAAAAAGTGCATTCACTCATCCATTATTAAGTGTCTTATTAGGCTCATTTTTAGGATTCATTTAAAATTGCATTCATTATCCCTTTTTAATTGCATTAAGGTGCAGATATTAAAACATAAGTTGCATTATTATCACATTATCCTTTTTACTTAATCATATTTAAGCATTTAGAATCATAAAACCATTTGTCTCAAACATTGGTTCATACCATTTTATATATCCATTATACGTATGCATTCATTTAGACATCATCATATAAACATTTGTACTTTACATTTGTTTATCCACATTTCATTCATCTAAAAACATCTAGATGTATTTACATACATATAATCATTCATTCAAAATATTGCATTCATCATTGCATATCATTATCTCATCATTATATATAACATGAAGCACAAAATCCTATTCATAAATCATCATAAGCATACATCATCATCATGACATTACATACATAAAGCATTACATCAAACAAAACATGCACACATGTGTAAACCTGCATTCATATGTCAGTATCCAAAATCATAAATCATCATAAAAACATGCATATAGGAATCATCTCATCAATGCATACATATACACATATACATCTAAGCATAAACTCATAAAAATCACCATCCTACATAACATCCATACATATCAAATGCATATCATCAAAATATGGGATCTCCTCATATATCAGAGTACAATGAAGTCTACAAAATCAGCTACCAAGAGTCATCCAAGACATAGTCCAAAATAACAATATAAATACATATATGCAAAATTCTCTCTCAAATGCCACTCTGACCAGATGCTGCACCCCCATCGCCACCTGCTCCACCACTAGTCCCTGCACCATCTGATCTATCTCTTTGTGGAGGCCCCATCAAACCCCCACTAGCTCCTGCACCCCCTGACCTATCTCTCCGTAGAGAACCCATCACACCCCCAATGCTCTACATCCTCTGGGATCGCTCTGATCTGGTTTGTTGCATCTGTGAATAGCTCAGTGCTCGCTGACTAGATGGCACCACCTGCTCATATAAACCCCACCAATAATCAACCTCTCCACCTGCTCTCCGTACCTCCCTCGCCAATGCCTCCATAGATGGCCCCTATCCCTGTACTCCCTCCAAAACCCTCACTCTCTCCTGCAACTGGACCACCCTGTCAACAGCCTGATCTCTCTCCCGCAGCACTACAGTCAGCTCCGACTCTCGTGCAAATAGTTGTACATCTCTCGCTGCAACCTCTGCCTCCAGATCCTCCACCCATGTCTCAACTGCTATCATCCGAGTATACAAATGTGCTAGCATATGCTCCCTAGGATCACCACCCCCTGTCGCTCCCTCCCTTGCCTCCATAGGTGCCTCTCCAATAGCTCCCTCCCCTCTATCCATCGAGATCTCCCTCTCCATACCTCGAACACCTAATCTGACTCTGCCTGGCACCAACGGTCCCTATGATATCCACAGTGGCAATCCACATCTCCCTCTCCGCTGGACCCGACTACCTAAGCCACCTAATCCGCCACCTCCACCACCTCCTCCTCCTCCAACTCCACCATCTCCACCACCTCCACCATCTCCTCCTCCTTCGTCACCACCATCCCCCCTCCCTCGTCCACCTATCATCAGTCCTCGACCTCCTCCTCTCCTTCATCTCCATCCCCTCTCATCCTCAAAAGCAGGAATCGGCTCTGCTAGATCGGATATCTGCAGAATCGGATGAGCTGCCATATACCGTGTATACTCATCTGACACCCCAGCATCCACCACCCTCAACCATATATCCCATGGCTTCGCCTGAAGCATCTGGAACTCCGCCAATGCCTGACCATATGGAAGTACTGGCCCCCATGCATATCTCTCGCGCACCACTCTAGCGTACTCTCCTGATCCCGTCGGCAGTCCCTGCTGCCATCCAAACTTCCTCAGAACCCTACCTGGCACCTGTCTCTCTACATCATAGGATGTCCACCCAATGAGGAATCGGGTCATGAATACATATGGCAAGGCCTCTGCATCATCCTCCCAAGGCTCACACTCCAAATAAGGTCTCCAGATCACCGCATCAAGATCATCCAACGCCCACCGCCACCACTCTAACTTCCCCAAGTGGGGTTGACTCATCATGCCGCTGTACATGAACATATAGGGCTGATCAACTATCTGAAATCTTAGACTCACTGGTCGAGTCACCGGTAAGTGCTCCCATGCCCAAATGTGTAGCAGCGTCACTCCTACTGCCAACGAGCCTCTCCCCCGGTACGCTACCTCATGCAGCTCCTGATACATGTGCGCTAACACGCACGATCCCTAAGCAAATCGAGTCCCCTCTGTCATCATCTCCTCTATAACCTGTCCCCATCCCACGACCAGACCATGCGAGTGCCTATCAGGACACAGTAGCCCTCCCACGATCCCAGATAAAACTGCGGGCAATGGCTCGTACAATGTCGCGATGTCCTCCCAAGCTATGGAGCCATCATCAACAAACACGTCCTCATCAAAGAATCGTTGCACTGCTAGCGTCCCTCATGATCTGTCATATGTGACTAGCTCACCCCGAATGAGAATATGAAGGATACGCCACACATCCTCCAAAGTCACTGTCATCTCCCCCGGTGCTAGGTGAAACGTGCATGTCTCACTGTGCCAGTGCTCTGCCAAAGCTGTAATCAAACCGTGATTCATCTGAATCACGTGCATATGCATCACATCGTACAACCCAGTCGCTGCAATGCAATCAATCTCAGCCTCTATCAGACGATCCCGTAACCCCTGTGTCGCTAGATGTCTCTTGCGTAACTGTAACATGCGTAGATCCTCCTGCACACGGGCATCAATCAATCATCATCAGTTGTTTTATTTTCAAACTTTTTAAAGTTTAAACCTAGACTATCAATAGATACTTTGATCAAGTATCTTCGGGTCTCAACAGGTAAGCAATCATGGCACACCTAGACTTCAACAGGCATTTATCCCAATGACCTACGTCTCATAAGGGCTACTATGGTTCAAAACAACTCTCACATCACATCCCTATCCATCCATCATTGGCATTGGGAGATTTTTTTCACACAAATTGGAGCATCTATTTTCCTCAACAATAGCGCTAAACCCCTCACAAAAGCGCTTAATCAACCCTACAAAAGCGCTAAAATTGCAAAAGTGCTACAAGACCTATGCAATAGCGCTGCTTAAAGACAAAAGTGCTTAATTGATCCCTCAATAGCGCTAAACAAACAATAGCGCTTAAACATGCACACACTAGCGCTAATATTTTCAATAGCACTCAAACAACAACACAATAGCGCCATTGCGGCACAAAAGCGCTAGTTAATTGGACAAAAGCGCCAAAACATAGTTTCAACGCTATTGTCCTGACTCAACTTGGACTCAACAAAAAACATGACAAAAATGCATAAAATTTAAAATTTCAAATTTGCGTACCGCTGGTCCGTAGTCGTCTGGCCAATGGAATCGACAAACTCACTCGAAACGGTGCTCTGCAATAGGTACTGGCATCCTGATTGTTGATCACTCCTCTAAAACGTCACTATCAGAGCTCTAGCTTCACACTGGTCGCGGTAACAAATGATCATGTTTTCACCCCTTTCTCCCCATATAAACCCTTCGCCGTCACTGTAACTTTCCCCCACTCATGACCGTGGTCCTCGTGAACTTCCCGAGCCTCCCATTTCTCCATTTTACCTCCGATTTCTTCTATTTTTCACCTGCGTTGCTAACTTCTTCTTTTCTATCACCCTGCCAATTTTCATTCTTTTTCGAGAGATCACCTGATTTTTTGAAATTTTTCGGTCCATCTCTCGAGGGGGCATACCACCCATTAAATTTACATTTTATGGGGCATCTCTTCACACCTATTTTTCTTTTTTTGAAACGACACGATAAACCGCACCATCTCAAAGAGGGGCAAATGTAGTCACATAAGTCTGTCCAGTTTAATTAAATGGATATTTGCTATTTATTTGATTAAAAATCCACTAGCCAATAGTTAATTAAATTAACATTTAATTAATTCATTTTCAAACATTCTCCTATTAATTAAATAAATTATTCAATTTATTATTATTAATTCATTAAACCAAATTCACAATCAATTAAATGAATAAATCATATTTATTTCATTTAATCCCCTATTCCTCTTTTAAATAAATTAAATTAAATATTTATTTAAAATCATTTAATCCCCCCTACTTGCATTTTCCTACAAATGCAACTTGCACACATTTATTGAAATAAATGAATTTTTATTTTCCCTCACCCACCAAACCCACTTGCAAATCTAATCCCCTTCTAGATTCTTCTAACCCCTTCCTAATTAGCCTAATCCATTCCCTAATTATTGTCACATTCCTAAGCAACTCGGAGTCACTTCTCAAAGACTTCAAAGTCTTTGAAAAACATTTAATGCTTTGTGTGTTCAACAATTTAACTTCCAAAGTCTTCCAAAACCACTAATGGCTCTTACATGACCATTAATGGCTCTTACATAGCCATTTATGGTTATTTCAACTTGCACTCATGTGTCTCCTCAAGCATTTATTGCTTTGACCATGGTTATCCCTTTTGCCTTTGCACAAGAGTTTATCCATTGGATAAAAGCTTTATTCTTTGAATAAAGAATTTATTCACTCAACCCAACCTTTACCTAACCCCCAAGTTAACTCTCAGGTCATGCCAAGCATTTAATGCTTATTCTCTCTCCTCTCAACCTATCTCACATTGACACTTGTCATCCTGGAATTGGGTTGAAAGCTCTCACATGGATTGAATATCATTCAATCCTGACCCTTGTTGAGATTACTCAATCTCAACCACCCATTGCTCCATTTTTCCTATAAATAGAGCTCATTTCTTCATAATCTAGATCCTGAAAACTTGTATGCATTTAACCTATAGTGAATTTTAGAGAGCATTTAGCATAAATAATTCATATATTTTCATCTTGGACTAAAATAAATCTTAGTTCTTTTCCATAATATATTTTATTAGTTTGTTTTACACTTGCATAGCATAAGCTTGAGATCATTTACAATCTTGAATCTCCATAAGCATCCATAGTGCAAAAAAAGCTGCTGAGAGCTACACTATTTTGGAACTTGGAGAGGAGAGGAACAAGGAAGGAGAAACTACCAGCATGGTAGAGAGCATTTGGAGGAACTTAGTTGCTTTTTGTAGATTCCTTAAGCTTTCTTTGTGCTTAGTAGTGTCTTTCTTGATATGCTTGCTTATGATAGTTTTTAATTTATGATTTTCTAACATCTAACAATCGACTCTTGTTGTTTCTTGTTCAGGTGTTTATTTATCCTAACCTTGTCCTTTTTGCAGAGCATCACCAGTTAAGGTGGTAAAGTCAGCAAACCCTCACTGTGACCCTGGCAGGCCTTAAAACCCTCACAAAAACCCTCAAAAACCCCAAAATTCACCTAGGGCAGTGTACGGACACTTGGAGGCCCAAAACCAAGAAAATCTACGAGCCCTTGCCAAATGATTAGCTGTCCCTTTGGGAAGTTTCACAATTTTGTGCATCGTTTGCAAGAGGGAGCCCTAAAAGTCCGGAATGGAGGCCTAATTGGGCACATTCCTTATAGCCCTATTTTGTAGGAAAGAAGAAAAATAGTGAGATCGGTAACAAAATGGAAGGTCAAAACCTCTTGGGGGCACATGAATGGATGGAAAACCATGTCAAAGACCTGTCCTATCCTTGCTATGACCTAAGAAGGTGTAGGAGGAGCTAAACCCTTATTAGCCTATGTGAGGGTTTTTGATGCTTGTGAGTAGGTGTGACCTTAGGAGAAGTATCACAGGTTGTTGGTGGGTGGATTGGGCAAGGTCAGGGGATTCCACAGGCAAGGGAAGTCCTAGAGACCCTAGGGTGTGGTTGGAACACCTGGTGATCCAAGGAGAGGATCAAGGAGCATAGACTAGGCTAGTCTATCCCATACCCATTCCCATCAGATTGGTATCAGAGCAAGTTAAAGATTTGGTGGACCGTGCATGTCTCTATATTCTAGTGAATCAGTAGGGGAGAACATAATGGTCACTAATGTAGAGCTAGCTAGGAGGTAGAAGAGCAAAAGGAGAAAAATAGACTCCTTGAAGATGCTATGAGTGAGATAAGGAACAAGCTGCAAGAAGTGGTTGATCAGAGAGCACAAGAACTCTGGGGTGCGGAAACTAGTGACAAAGGCAAGAAAGCTATTGATCTTGATGATATCATACCTGAACCAGACCCCTTAATCGATGAAGAACCTTTTGTAAAGGCCATTAAGGCTTTGAATACAAAAGCTTTTGAAGTATTGCCACATTTCAGTGGAAGGATGGACATTGACACTGTCATGGAATGGATTGAGGGTATGGAGAACCACTTTGAGTGTGAAGGTGTGACTGAAGCTCAAAAGGTTAAGGTTGCCAAATCAAGACTAAGGGGAGCAACCTTGACATGGTGGAAGTACTTGCAAGAGGAGAGAGTTAGCATGGGAAAGCTACCTATTGCAAACTGGAAGGCCATGGTGAGTAAGATCAAGGAGAACTACTTGCCAGAGGATTATGAAGTTCAACTTCATAAGAAGAGACAGGGATTGAAGCAGAAAGACCTTGATGTGACCTCCTACACAGAGGAGTTTCAAAAGCTTTGTCTTAGATCCAAAGTCCAAGAAGAGGAATCTATCAAGGTGGCTAGGTATCTAAGTGGCCTAAAGTGGAACATCCAAGAGGAGATAAGCCTATGGACTCCTACCACTGTCCAAAAGTGTCATCAGCTTGCTGCTAAGGTGGAAGAGAGGAACAAAAGGAAGGGAGACTCCAACAACAGGGGTAGAGGCAGAGGTAGAGAACAAATGAGTCACCGAGGTGGTTACCAAAGCAAGGCAAATGAGCAAAGGAATCAAGGAGAGTCCAAGTTGACTGAACATAGCAGTGAAACCAATCTCAGAGGAGGCCATTCTAGAGGAAGAGGTGCACAAGGGGGCCCAAATAGGGGCAGAGGTACTGGCAGGGGTAATTCCTACTTTGCAACCATGAAATGCTACAACTGTGGTCAATTGGGAAACCTGGCCTATAGATACCTTGACAAGCCTACCTCATCAAACAGTGGAAAGAGGGTTGCTTATGCCCATGAAGACACATCAAGAAGAAAAACACCTAAGGTGGACCATATTGAATCAGAGATTGGAGAGAATCTGATGTTCAATAGAGTCTTGATAAGACAACTGGATAAGGATGAACCTAAGCATAGGAGAGCATTGTTTAGGGTGAGATGCAAAATCTTTGGTAAGGTTTGCAAGGTGATAGTTGACTCAGGGTCAACTGTTAACATCATATCAGATGAGGTAGCCAAGAAGTTGAAACTCACAAAGATACCCCACACTAGCCCTTACAAGGTGACATGGTTGAATCAAGGACAAAGTGTGCTTGTCAATGAACAGACTTGGATAGAGTTCTCTATTGGAGGATACAAGGACAAGATCCTTTGTGATGTGTTACCCATGGATGCTTGTCATCTGCTGCTAGGTAGACCCTGGAAATTTGATAGGAAGATGATCTATGATGGAGAGGAGAACTCCATTTCCTTCAAGAAGGATAGCAGAACCTATAAGATTCAGTCTCTGACAGAGAGTGATGAGGGAACCTCAAGAACACCTAGTGTCTTACTTAATACTGGTAAAGAGTTCTTACACCTGCTACATGAAGAGGAGACAGTGGGATGTGTCATCTTTGTGAAGCCAAAGGAGGAGGAAGATAAGTTGTAGACAAAGGTACCTAAGGAGGTAAAACAAATGTTGCAAGAGCATAAAGATATAGTGAGTGATGGAGCACCTGCAACACTTCCACCAAGAAGGACTATTAGCCATCAAATAGACTTTGTACCCGGTGCATCCCTACCCAATAAAGCAGCATATAAGCTCACACCTGACCAAAATAAGGAGGTGGCAAGGCAAGTGCAGGAGTTGTTGGATCAAGGACTGATCAAGAAGAGCATCAGCCCATGTGCAGTCTTGGTAGTACTAGCAACCAAGAAGGAAGGCAAGTGGAGACTTTGTACTAATTCAAGGGCAATCAATAGAATCACCATAACGTATAGATTTCCTATACCTAGAATAGAGGATTTGATGGACTGTTTAGGAGGTGCCATGTATTTTTCTAAGTTGGACCTTAAAAGTGGTTATCATCAGATTAGAATTAAGGAGGGTGATGAGTGGAAGACCGCTTTTAAGACCACAGAAGGGTTGTATGAATGGCTTGTGATGCCATTTGGACTTACCAATGCCCCAAGCACCTTCATGAGGTTGATGAATGAGGTGTTGAAGGACTTCACAGGCATATTTGTAGTTGTGTACTTAGATGACATACTCATCTATAGAAAAACCAAAGAGGAGCACCTAGAACATTTGAGGTTAGTCCTAGAGAGGTTGCATGAAGAGAAGTTGGCAATCAACCTAGAGAAGTGTGACTTTTTGAAGCAAGAGTTAGTCTACTTGGGGTTTGTGGTGTCTAAGGGAACCTTGAAGATGGATCCAAGCAAAGTGGAGGCAATCTTGAATTGGCCTGCCCCTAAAACAGGGACTGAAGTTAGGAGTTTCCATGGTTTAGCCCAATTCTATAGAAGGTTTGTGAGGAAATTCAGTGGCATATGTGCACTAGTTCTTGACACCATAAAAGGAGGCCTTAAAACTAAGTTCAAATGGACTGAACAGGCTGATAAAGCATTCCAATTATTGAAGCAAGAAGTAGCCACAAAACCCATCCTACTCTTACCTACTTTTGACAAACTATTCACATTGGAGTGTGATGCAAGTGGCATTGCAGTAGGGGGTGTATTGAGTCAAGAGGGAAGGCCTGTGGCATTTTTCAGTGAGAAGCTTAATGCATATGATCTAGAGTTGTATGCACTAGTTCAGTCTCTCAAGAAGTGGAGGCATTACCTACTCCCAAAGGAATTTGTGGTGTTCACAGATAACCAGGCTTTGAGTTACATCAACACTCAAGAGAAGCTTAGCAATAGACATTTGAAGTGGATGGAGTACCTCCAAGCCTTTACCTTTACCATCAAGCATAAAAAGGGGCAGCTTAACAAGGTGGCAGATGCTTTGAGCCGGAAGTTGTTGACTGTCCAAGAATTGCAATTGCAGAGCATAGGGATAGAAGGTTTCAAGGATCTCTATAAAGAAGATGAGGACTTCTCATCAGCCAACAAGATCTGCAAGGAGTTTGAGAATCATTTTCATGGTGAGTATGTAGACTACACCCTTCAAAATGGTATCTTGTTCAAAGGCAATCAGTTATGTGTACCTAGAGGATCCATGAGAGAAAATCTCATACAAGAGAAACACAATGGTAGTCTAAGTGGACACTTTGGAGTCAATAAAACTTTGGATCTAGTGCAGAGGTACTACTATTGGCCTAGTTTACCAAGGGATGTGAGAAGGTATGTGGAGCAATGTGGTGTGTGTCAAAGGACAAAAGGAGGATCAAGTAATGCAGGCCTCTATCAACCATTACCGGTCCCAAATAGGCCTTGGGAGTGTGTGAGCATGGACTTTGTGGTAGGACTCCCCAAGACAAAGACAGGTATGGATAACATCTATGTGGTGGTAGACAAATTTTCTAAGATGAGCCATTTTATTCCATGTAGAACTACTCATGATGCTAGTTATATTGCACATCTCTTCTTTAAGGAGATTGTAAGGATTCATGGACTCCCAATAAGTATTGTTTCAGATAGGGATAGCAAGTTCATGGGCCATTTTTGGCAAACCTTATGGAGAATACTAGGGACTGATTTGTCATTCGGCTCAACTTACCATCCACAAACTGATGATCAAACTGAAGTCATTAACAGGGTGTTAGGCAACTTGTTGAGGTGTCTAACCAAGGAGTATGGGTAGACATGGGATCTAGTTATTCCACAAGCCGAGTATGCCTACAATGACAGTGTAAATAGGACCACTGGAAGGAGTCCTTTTGAGGTTGTCTATGGTAGACATCCAAGAGGGGTGTGTGAACTAAGAGACCTTGGTTCCATGGAGATGAAGAGTGGGCAAACAAAGGACTTCACTCAAACCATCAAGGAAGTCCAAGAACAGGTCAAGAGAGCCATCCTAGAGTCTACTCAAAAACTGAAAGCCAAAGTGGATGAAAGAAGGAAAGAGGTTCAGTTCAAAGTGGGTGACTATGTGATGGTCCATTTAAGAAAAGCTAGAATACAAAGCGACAAGCCTACTAAGCTACAAATGAAGAGGGTAGGACCTTGTAAAATTCTGTTCAAATATGGTGAGAACGCCTACAAGGTGGATCTTCCTTCAGATTTGGCTATATCACCAGTCTTCAATGTTGTTGATTTGATACTATACAAAGGTGAAATAGCAAGGCAAACTGAGAATCAAGCCAAGGTGCTACAGGAATTGGATGTGAATGCCTTACCTCAAGTGAAGCAAACCATAGCAGAGGAGATCTTGGAGTCAAGGGTGAAGAAGTCTACTGGACACCAGGTCTACATGGAACACTTGGTGAAGTGGGCAGGTCAACCTGAGTCTGAAGCCACTTGGGTTGAAGAGATCAAGTTCAAGAAACTTGGTATTGACCTGGATCTCATCTCTCCCCTAGTTCCTTAATTTTGTGCAGAGGGGGAGTATGGTGCAGGAGCACCCTTCTAAGGTCTTCCTCCATGTGACTTTTGTTGGAATTTTGCTTCTTTAAGAAGCCATGTAAATGTAATAAGAGCCAAGAGCTCATTGGTCTTGTTTAGGTCCTAGTTTAGGTCCTAGGTTCACAAATCTAGGTTGAGTTTTCTTGTGGAGTAGAGGGTATGTGTGCCTTTGATGAGTTTGGGGTCCTTTTGGCATGGTTGTGTCCATAGGATAGCCCAAGGTAGGCCCAAAAGTCAAGAAAAGCAACATTGTAAAAGTTGCTCAAAAGTTGTAAAAAGTTGCATGACAACTTTTCCATCAAATAGGTCATAACCTTAGCTTGGCATTGGGAACCCTAACCATGACACACAAACCGAGGTAGAGACACTATAAACTATTCCAAGCCCTAAAATGAGGGGTTGGATGTCAAATTGTACGGCCCAAGAGAAAAGACCTTGACTGTGACTGTGTTTTTGTTGTCAGTCGGCACAAGTGGAGCATTAACAGGTTGATAATGGATTGTTTTGCAAACTGAACGGTGTTGAGAGTCTTGCATTGTGTTTATACTTTCATTTTGAGCACTTAGGTTAGGTTCTTGTGCAGGTTTTTGTGTGTTTTGTAATTATTTTGTGAAGTTACTCTTCACTGTCCAGTTTTGGACTGTTTTGGGTAAATGGGTTGACAACTCCTATCCCCATTGTGGAAACACCATGAAACCATGGGGAATAGGAGTGCAGACCCTATACAGTACCTTAGAGGAAACAGGGCCCCTGAAGATGTAGGAAATCTTTTCAAAGACCCACTCCTAGGCGAGACTGGACTATGCCCGGCTAGGAAGGGTTGAGGTTGCAGAGGTCCATGAGAGAAAGGTAGGACAAGGAAGGAGGCACCCTTTGGAAGAGTTGTAGAGGGGTGTGTGGAGCACCATTGGTGAGAAGGAGGAGCTTCCTCCAATCCAATTAAGGTGGTAAAGTCAGCAAACCCTCACTGTGACCCTGGTAGGCCTTAAAACCCTCACAAAAACCCCAAAATTCACCTAGGGCAGTGTACAAGCACTTGGAGGCCCAAAACCAGGAAAATATTTGAGCCCTTGCCAAATGATTAGCAATCCCTTTGGGAAGTTTCACAAGTTTGTGCATCGTTTGCAAGAGGGAGCCCTAAAAGTCCGGAATGGAGGCCTAATTGGGCACATTTCTTGTAGCCCTATTTTGTAGGAAAGAAGCAAAATAGTGAGATCGGTAACAAAATGGAAGGTTAAAACCTCTTGGGGGCACATGAATGGATGGAAAACCATGTCAAATACTTGTCCTATCCTTGCGAGGACCTAAGAAGGTGTAGGAGGAGCTAAACCCTTATTAGCCTATGTGAGGGTTTTTGATGCTTGTGAGTAGGTGTGACCTTAGGAGAAGTATCACAGGTTGTTGGTGGGTGGATTCGGAAAGGTCAGGGGATTCCACAGGAAAGGGAAGTCCTAGAGACCCTAGGGTGTGGTTGGAACACCTAGTGATCCAAGGAGAGGATCAAGGAGCATAGACTAGGCTAGTCTAGCCCATACCCATTCCCATCAATGTGAAGGTGCTCCTGCACCAAGTACCCAATATTAAATGTGGTTCAAGGGTAGGTAGGAAAAATATTATATTTTATTGTGACATGGTTTTGGGCACATGGTTTTGATGTAATACCACTTGGTGGTTTTGTGGGAACTTGTGTTTATAAAAGCAACCACAAGGGTTGTTGTTTGGGTTAGTCAGTTAAGTCAGTTAGCCAGGCTAGCATTTGTGAAGGAGGAAGCATGGCATGGGATGTGTGGATTCATGCTTGGTCACATGGAGTGCTTGGTTATGGTTGGGTTTACCCAAAAAGTTGTCTCTTAATTCCATTGTCTTCATAGTATCTAGTGAATTCCTCTGAAGTAAATTCACCACCTTGATCAGTTCTTAAGCACTTAAGCTTTCTCCCACTTTCTTTTTCAACCAAGGCTTTGAATGCCTTAAACTTGCTAAAAGCTTTTGTTTTGTCCTTCAAGAATGTGACCCACATCATTCTTGAACAATCATCAATAAAAATCATGAAATACCAATCACCTTGAATACTCCTAGTCCTTATTGGTCCACAAAGATTGGTATGAAACCAAGTCTAGCAAATGTTTTGCTGAGAAAGATTTGCTCTCAAAGGTTGAGGATGTCATCTTCCCTAACTGACATTCCTTACATAGAGCATTCATCGGTTTGTCCAACTGAGGCAAACCTCTTATTGATTTGGACTTACTAACTTTTACAATGTTATCAAAATTTACATGGCAAAATCTCCGACATCAAAGCCAACTATCTTCTACTTTTGCAATTAAACAATTGTTGACTTAAGAACTTAAATGAAACAAGTTACCTCTTGTCTGCTTGCCAGTTGCAATCAGTTCACCTTTGCTTTCATAGATTTTGCACATCCCATTCTTGAATTCCAGTGGATAACCTCTGTCATTGAATTGAGCAACACTCAAAAGATTGTGTTTCAGTCCTTCAACCTAGTAGACATCATCTGCACTACTATTTCCATTCAAAGAGATGCTTCCCTTTCCTTTTACCATGCAGGGTGAGTCATTCCCAAATCTCACAACACCTCCATCAAATTCCTTCAAAGTAAGAAACTTACTCTGGTCACTGCTCATGTGGTGTGAACAACCACTGTTTATAATCCAATCATTAGAACTATCCATGCGAGAGACTAATGCCTCAGTTCTAAGAGATTTCCACAATCCATCATATAATTATCAAGAGTGCATTTCTGGATTCGATTGTCTGAAATATTTTTGTATCAACGTTTTAGATCACACTCCATGATCCATCATCAAGATGAAGAGAGTCAAATAAAATGAAAAGTTGCAGACTTGGAATAAATAGGAAGGATTGGAGAAGGGTGCACGAAGAACGAGAAACGAAGATGGTCAAACCTCAACAAAAGGACAAAAGAGGAAATAAAATAAAAACAAAAAACAAAGAGAATAAAGAAAGAGAAAAGCAAAAACCAAATTAAATACCAACATAAATACATATGTATATACATATAAATATAATAATTCCACAAAGCAATAAATCCAACCCTCAGTAATAATATCCTTTACTCCAACCTTAAATAATTAATACTTTCCTTAACATTCAAGCAATCTAAAAATTCTATTCTATTCCATAGTATATTTGTAAACTTTGCATTCT